>NC_056430.1:30404353-30416853 GCF_018296145.1 Oncorhynchus tshawytscha | reverse complement strand
CCATATAGAATAGATTGAATCGTACCTATGTTGCTGCATCGCGGCTGACCCTGGCTGGCTACCAATCCCTCTGTGTGTGTGTGTGTGTGTGTGTGTGTGTCTGTGCGTGTCTGTGTGTTTCTCGTGGGGTTGGGTTAAAAGCAAAATATGAATTTCCATGATCTGAACAAAAAAGGACAATAAAGTATTAGTCTTGTCTAGAAAACTGCAGGCTTTTTATATGAGAGCAGCACGGATGACTCTGCACCTCCACTCACCAAGGTAGTATGATGACCTGGGATAACCTCTGCTGGACAGCAGTCAGAGAAGAAGACTCACCTGCAACACCCAGTCTGGCCTGCAGAGGGCAGCCTGATCTCAGCCTCCCCTCAGGAGTCTTCCCTCAGGAGTCTCCTCTCAGCAGTGTCCCCTGAGGAGTCTCCCCTCAGGAGTCTCCCCTCAGGAGTCCCCCCTCAGGAGTGTCCCCTCAGCAGTGTCCCCTGAGGAGTCTCCCCTCAGGAGTCTCCCCTCAGGAGTCCCCCCTCAGGAGTGTCCCCTCAGCAGTGTCCCCTGAGGGGTCTCCCCTCAGCAGTGTCCCCTGAGGGGTCTCCCCTCAGCAGTGTCCCCTGAGGGGTCTCCCCTCAATCACAGAGGCAGCACAGCCACAGGCCATCAACAGCCATACCTCAAAAGAGTTCATAATTTCAGGTTTCAACCAAGAAGCGTATAAAGCTCTTAGACTTGGACAATGTCACATAATTCCATGGTAGCCATGTTAGTGTTTTCCAGGCAATGTTCTGTAAGGACTGACTCTGACAGCATCAAACTCACAGTCTGCACCTGACAGCAAATGTGTTACATCAGAAACGTATGTAAAGCATTTTAAGGAAAGGGGCAAAGAATGATACATTTGACAAGCATTCATTTAGAGCCTGATTGTCAGTAGAGAAAACAGGTGCATCTCAATAGTGTGGTGGTTTCCTATCCTCATCTCCTTTCCTTCAGTTTGAGTGAAAATTAAAGAACTGGTTCTGGTTGGCTTATTTCATGTTGGTTTCACTTTTATCATGTTATCAGAGTAGATAGGAGAGGAGAGGAGAGGAGAGGGGAGGAGAGGAGAGGACGCTGATTCAGACTATTGAGATGTACTCCATAAGAATCTATGAGAATCTGGGCAGCTGTGGTGCTATACTACAATACAGCAAACATTTTATATACAGCAAGGACATATTTCAAGAGTAATTGTAAAGACCATGATAACAATCTCAGCAATATGATGCAGATGAGGAGGAAAAGGTCAAGGAAAAGGAAAGGAAGGAGTGGAGGACATAGAAGTGTGATACTGTTTACTGTTGATTTTTTTGCAACACCTTATTGAATATAAATATGTGTACAAAACATTAGGAACACCTTCCTAATGTTGAGGCATGGATTCAATAAGGTATGGAAAGCGTTCCACAGGGATGCTGGCCCATGTTGACTCCAATGCTTCCTACAGTTGTGTCAGGTTGGCTGGATGTCCTTTGGGTGGTGGACCATTCTTGATACACACAGAAAAGCATGAAAAACCTAGTAGCTTTGCTGTTCTTGACACACTCAAACCGGTGTGCCTGGCACATACTACCATATGCCGTTCAAAGTCACTTATATAGTTTGTCTTGACCATTCTCCCTCTGAATGGCACATATACACAATCCATCTCTCAATTGTCTCAAGGCTTTAAAATCCTTCTTCAACCTGTCTCCTCCCCTTCATCTACACTGATTGAAGTGGATTTAACAAGTGACATCAATGCGGCATCATAGCTTTCAACTGGATTCAACTGGTTAGTCTTTATTTATATATATATATATATATATATATATATATATATATATATATATATATATATATATATATAATATACCTTACTAGTCAGTATACCTTATATATATATACAGTTGAAGTCGGAAGTTTACATTCACTTAGGTTGGAGTCATTAAAACTCTTTTTCAACCACTCCACAAATTTCTTGTTAACAAACTATAGTTTTGGCAAGTCGGTTAGGTCATCTACTTTGTGCATGACACCAGTAATTGTTTTTTGTTTTTTTCCAACAATTGTTTACAGACAGATTATTTCACCTCTGTATCACAATTCCAGTGGGCCAGAGGTTTACATACACTAAGTTGACGGCCTTTAAACAGCTCAGAAAATTCCAGAAAATGATGTCATGGCTTTAGAAGCTTCTGATAGGCTAATTGACATCATTTGAGCCAATTGGAGGTGTACCTGTGGATGTATTTCAAGGCCTACCTTCAACTCAGTGCCTCTTTGCTTGACATCATGGGAAAATCAAAAGAAATCAGCCAAGACCTCAGAAAATAAATTAGAGACCTCCACAATTCTGGTTAATCCTTGGGAGCAATTTCCAAACGCCTGAAGGTACCACATTCATCTGTACAAACAATAGTACGCAAGTATAAACACCATGGGATCACGTAGCCGCCATACTGCTCAGGAAGGACACGTGTTCTGTCTCCTAGAGATGAACGTACTTTGGTACGAAAAGTGCAAATCAATCCCAGAACAACAGCAAAGGACCTTGTGGAGATGCTGGAGGAAACAGGTACAAAAGTATCTTTTTCCACAGTCAAACAAGTCCTACATCCACATAACCTGAAAGGCCGCTCAGCAAGGAAGAAGCCACTACTCCAAAATCGCCATAAAAAAAACAGACTATGGTTTGCAACTGCACATGGGGACAAAGATCATACTTTTTGGAGAAATGTCCTCTGGTCTGATGAAACAGAAATAGAACTGTTTAGCCATAATGACCATCGTTGTGTTTGGAGGAGGCTTGCAATCCAAACAATCCAAATCTGTCATTGAAATTGTGTTTTAATGCCCTTTGGGACGAGGCCATTTTCCAACACAGGAACATTTGCCCAACAGGAGTAAAGGCAAGCCGAAAGAACACCATCCTAACCGTGAGGCATGGGGGTGGCAGCATCATGCTGTGGGGATGCTTTGAGGCAGGGGGGACTGGTGCACTTCACAAAATAGATTGTATCATGAGTAAGGAAAATGACGAGGTTATATTGAAGCAACATCTTAAGACATCAGTCAGGCAGTGAAAGCTTGGTCGCAAATGGGTCTTCCAAATGGACAATGACCCCAAGCTTTCTTCCAAAGTCGTGGAAAAATGGCTTAAGGACAACAAAGTCAAGGTATTGGAGTGGCCATCACAAAGCCCTGACCTCAATCCCATAGAAAATTTGTGGGTAGAACTGAAAAAGTGTGTGCGAGCAAGGAGGCCTACAAACCTGACTCAGTTACACCAGCTTTGTCAGGAGGAATGGGCCAACATTCACCCAACTTATTGTGGGAAGCTTGTGGAAGGCTACCCGAAACGTTTGACCCAAGTTAAACAATTTAAAGGCAATGCTACCAAATACTAATTGAGTGAATGTAAACTTCTGACCCACTGAGAATGTGATGAAAGCAATAAAAGCTGAAATAAATCATTCTCTACTATTATTATGACATTTCACATTCTTAAAATAAAGTGGTGATCCTAACTGACCTAAAACGGAATTTTTACCAGGATTAAATGTATTTGGCTAAGGTGTATGTAAACTTCCAACTTCAACTGTGTATATATATTTCAAAAACATGTTTTTTAAGGGTGATTGCCTAGTCGTGCTTTGAGATTCTTTTTTTGTTATTTTTTGTTGTGATTTGGACAATTTACGTTGAGAGTTTAGAGAAAATTCTATATTAACTTTATCATTGAAAGAATGGTATTTGTTCACTTGATTGTAATCTAACGATTACAATGTACTCATCTTTGCTCTCATATTGACACAGTATTTCTTTGAACTTTAAAAAGGTAACTTGGTTTGTGATCCAAGCTGATTGTTACAGAAAGAGGGTATACTGAATATAGAAAAGGATAACAAGGTGGATGAGGATATTAGTAGTTGGAGAAAGAGGAGAGGAGGGAGGAAAAAGAGGAGAGGATATGAGAGAGTTGCATAGATTCACAGGAGATGGGCTGAGATGAGGAGAGGAGACAAGGAGGAGGAAAAGGAGATACGAGAGAAAAGAGGAGGTGTGGGAATGAGGAGTGAGACAGAGAAAAGAGGAGGTGGGGGAATGAGGAGTGAGACAGAGGAAAGAGGTGGGGGAATGAGGAGTGAGACAGAGGAAAGAGGAGGTGGGGGAATGAGGAGTGAGACAGAGGCAAGAGGTGGGGGAATGAGGAGTGAGACAGAGGATAGAGGAGGTGGGGGAATGAGGAGTGAGACAGAGAAAAGAGGAGATGGGGAATGAGGAGTGAGACAGAGGAGGTGGGGAATGAGGAGTGAGACAGAGGAAAGAGGAGGTGGGGGAATGAGGAGTGAGACAGAGGAAAGAGGAGGTGGAGAATGAGGAGTGAGACAGAGGAAAGAGGAGGTGGGGGAATGAGGAGTGAGACAGAGGAAAGAGGAGGTGGGGGAATGAGGAGTGAGACAGAGGAAAGAGGAGGTGGGGGAATGAGGAGTGAGACAGAGGAAAGAGGAGGTGGGGGAATGAGGATTGATACAGAGGAAAGAGGAGGTGGGGAATGAGGAGTGAGACAGAGGAAAGAGGAGTTGGGGGAACGAGGAGTGAGACAGAGGAAAGAGGAGGTGGGGGAATGAGGAGTGAGACAGGGGAAAGAGGAGGTGGGGAATGAGGAGTGAGACAGGGGAAAGAGGAGGTGGGGGAATGAGGAGTGAGACAGGGGAAAGAGGAGGTGGGGGAATGAGGATTGAGACAGGGGAAAGAGGAGGTGGGGAATGAGGATTGAGACAGGGAAAAGAGGAGGTGGGGGAATGAGGAGTGAGACAGAGGAAAGAGGAGGTGGGGGAATGAGGAGTGAGACAGAGGAAAGAGGAGGTGGGGGAATGAGGAGTGAGACAGAGGAAAGAGGAGGTGGGGGAATGAGGAGTGAGACAGAGGAAAGAGGAGGTGGGGAATGAGGAGTGAGACAGAGGAAAGAGGAGGTGGGGAATGAGGAGTGAGACAGGGGAAAGAGGAGGTGGGGGAATGAGGAGTGAGACAGGGGAAAGAGGAGGTGGGGGAATGAGGAGTGAGACAGGGGAAAGAGGAGGTGGGGGAATGAGGATTGAGACAGGGGAAAGAGGAGGTGGGGAATGAGGATTGAGACAGGGAAAAGAGGAGGTGGGGGAATGAGGAGTGAGACAGGGGAAAGAGGAGGTGGGGGAATGAGGAGTGAGACAGAGGAAAGAGGAGGTGGGGGGATGAAGAGTGAGACAGGGGAAAGAGGAGGTGGGGGAATGAGGAGTGAGACAGAGAAAAGAGGAGGTGGGGAATGAGGAGTGAGACAGAGGAAAGAGGAGAAAGATGAAGCTCCCCTAGTCAGAACATTAACTGTCTCACCCCAGTCAGGTCAAACCAACAAACAACAGCAACACTCACTCAGACTGACCCTAAAAGTGAACTCTGACCCTAACACCTGAACCCTGGCTTTCACTCTTAGCTGCTGATGTTCAGTCTGACTCCGACCCAAGCTAAACTCATACCCCATCATGGCTCCCGTGGAGCAGGAACTGTGCAGGCCTACATGAACAGAGCTGCTGGATCCAGATTGGATTTACAGGAAAGGCTTTTGCCATTTGACATGAGGGTGTCAGTACAGCATTCAATTCCATACAGTACATAAAGTTCAGTCTGTTCAAATATACCTTAACATATGCTCTGTGAAGATTTGAAACCAGCGAGTTCAGAAGTTGATGATCAACACACACTCTGTCTGCATCGTTTCTTTCTACTGTTCTGGTATGTGATGACAAACACTTGTCAAGTTCCTGTTATTGTTTCTGATGTAATTACTATGTGTTTATGGTAATTGTTTTTAGCCTTGTGACTTCTCAGCAAAGGAACATAACCATAATATTAACTAATTACTTCATTATTTGAATTTTTAGTTTGTCTTTGACAGAAACATTGATTTATGATCTAGGAATAATTGATTGTATTATATTCTTCTCTCTGTCAGGAACAGAACCCTATTCTATTCTTGTCTCTGTCAGGAACAGAACCCGATTCTATTATTCTCTCTGTCAGGAACTGAACCCTATTCTATTCTTCTCTCTGTCAGGAACAGAACCCTATTATATTCTTGTCTCTGTCAGGAACAGAACCCTATTATATTCTTGTCTCTGTCAGGAACAGAACCCTATTCTATTCTTCTCTCTGTCAGGAACAGAACCCTATTCTATTATTCTCTCTGTCAGGAACAGAACCCTATTCTATTCTTCTCTCTGTCAGGAACAGAACCCTATTCTATTCTTGTCTCTGTCAGGAACAGAACCCTATTATATTCTTGTCTCTGTCAGGAACAGAACCCTATTATATTCTTGTCTCTGTCAGGAACAGAACCCTATTCTATTATTCTCTCTGTCAGGAACAGAACCCTATTCTATTATTCTCTCTGTCAGGAACAGAACCCTATTCTATTATTCTCTCTGTCAGGAACAGAACCCTATTATATTATTCTCTCTGTCAGGAACAGAACCCTATTCTATTATTCTCTCTGTCAGGAACAGAACCCTATTCTATTATTCTCTCTGTCAGGAACAGAACCCTATTCTATTATTCTCTCTGTCAGGAACAGAACCCTATTATATTCTTCTCTCTGTCAGGAACAGAACCCTATTATATTCTTGTCTCTGTCAGGAACAGAACCCTATTCTATTATTATCTCTCAGGAACAGAACCCTATTCTATTATTCTCTCTGTCAGGAACAGAACCCTATTATATTCTTCTCTCTGTCAGGAACAGAACCCTATTATATTATTCTCTCTGTCAGGAACAGAACCCTATTCTATTATTCTCTCTGTCAGGAACAGAACCCTATTATATTATTCTCTCTGTCAGGAACAGAACCCTATTCTATTATTCTCTCTGTCAGGAACAGAACCCTATTCTATTATTCTCTCTGTCAGGAACAGAACCCTATTCTATTATTCTCTCTGTCAGGAACAGAACCCTATTCTATTATTCTCTCTGTCAGGAACAGAACCCTATTATATTATTCTCTCTGTCAGGAACAGAACCCTATTCTATTATTCTCTCTGTCAGGAACAGAACCCTATTCTATTATTATCTCTGTCAGGAACAGAACCCTATTATATTATTCTCTCTGTCAGGAACAGAACCCTATTCTATTATTATCTCTGTCAGGAACAGAACCCTATTCTATTTCAGCATGGTGAGATCCAGGAGGAGACAACAGTCTATTGTTTAAGTCCCTATCTAAATTTGTGACCAATAATGCTTCAAATAGCCATGCTCTCATGCATTTAACCATACACACACCACGTGCCAAGCTAGCCCTTACCGCAAAACTCAATCCCGCTGCCATGACGCATTGACAAGCACACACACATGCACGTGCACACGCACAAACGTATATATGTGTGTGTGTGTTAGCGATGGGGTCATGGTGTGGGCAGAGACTGTTATTTTTAGGGGAAAATGAGCACTAGTGGAGACAGCAGCAGAGCAGGCACCAGGCAGAGCATGAAAATACACACACACACACACACACACACACACACACACACACACACACACACACACACACACACACACACACACACACAGTAGAGAAGAGAAGAGAAGAGGCAATAAAATCTATGAAATTAACCTCCCGCCTGATTTTCTAATCCCTGGCCCCAACAGGTTGAGACGGCTGTGTGTGTGTGTGTGTGTGTGTGTGTGTGTGTGTGTGTGTGTGTGTGTGTGTGTGTGTGTGTGTGTGTGTGTGTGTGTGTGTGTGTGTGTGTGTGTGTGTGTGTGTGTGTGCATGTTTCATCAGACATCCACAATGCAGTTGTGCTTTTCCTCTGGTATTATTAGGGCTCTATGTTAGCCTGTGTGTTAGCCTGTGTGTTAGCCTGTGTGTTAGCCTGTGGGTTAGAATGTGGGTTAGTCTGTGTGTTAGCCTGTGTGTTAGCCTGTGTGTTAGCCTGTGGGTTAGCCTGTGTGTTAGCCTGTGTGTTAGCCTGTGTGTTAGCCTGTGGGTTAGCCTGTGGGTTAGAATGTGGGTTAGCCTGTGTGTTAGCCTGTGTGTTAGCCTGTGGGTTAGCCTGTGGGTTAGAATGTGGGTTAGCCTGTGTGTTAGCCTGTGTGTTAGCCTGTGGGTTAGCCTGTGTGTTAGCCTGTGGGTTAGCCGGTGGGTTAGCCTGTGGGTTAGCCATAGCATATTAGAGTGAGCGGCAGGGGGTCTGGGGACAGGCCGCTGACAGGAGGACAGGAATGTGACAACACGACTACAGCTCCATCACACCACTTCATCACCACTGGTATTTGTATTTGCTGTGTGTGGTGTGTGTCTGTTTGCAGTGTCTGAGTGTAGTGTGTGTGTCTGTTTGCAGTGTCTGAGTGTAGTGTGTGTGTGTCTGTTTGCAGTGTCTGAGTGTAGTGTGTGTGTGTCTGTTTGCAGTGTGAGGCGCCACAGTGTAGTGCAACGCCAAGGTCCCTGCTTTCTCTGGTTACTGATCAGCTGCCATCTCTTTATCGCCTGCCTGAAGCACAACTGACCATGGCCTTATAGTCTATTTCACACACACCAATGCTGCTCAAAGGTGGTACTGCTCATAGTGTGTAAACCCTCATCAGACAGTCTAGAGAATCCTGAACAAAGGTGGTACTGCTCACAGTGTGTAAACCCTCATCAGACAGTCTAGAGAGTCCTGCTCAAAGGTGGTACTGCTGACAGCGCATAAACCCTCATCAGACAGTCTAGAGAATCCTGAAAAAAGGTGGTACTGCTCACAGCGCGTAAACCCTCATCAGACAGTCTAGAGAATCCTGCTCAAAGGTGGTACTGCTGACAGCGCGTAAACCCTCATCAGACAGTCTAGAGAATCCTGCTCAAAGGTGGTACTGCTCACAGCGCGTAAACCCTCATCAGACAGTCTAGAGAATCCTGAACAAAGGTGGTACTGCTCACAGCGCGTAAACCCTCATCAGACAGTCTAGAGAATCCTGCTCAAAGGTGGTACTGCTCACAGCGCGTAAACCCTCATTAGACAGTCTAGAGAATCCTGCTCAAAGGTGGTACTGCTCACAGCGCGTAAACCCTCATCAGACAGTCTAGAGAATCCTGCTCAAAGGTGGTACTGCTCACAGTGTGTAAACCCTCATCAGACAGTCTAGAGAATCCTGAACAAAGGTGGTACTGCTCACAGTGTGTAAACCCTCATCAGACAGTCTAGAGAATCCTGAACAAAGGTGGTACTGCTGACAGTGTGTAAACCCTCATCAGACAGTCTAGAGAATCCTGAACAAAGGTGGTACTGCTGACAGTGTGTAAACCCTCATCAGACAGTCCAGAGAATCCTGAACAGGTTTGTCATTTGACAGAGCCAACATGGCGCAGTAAAATAAAAACACATTCTTTATCATAACAGACTAAGTTTAATATTTAATTGTCTTTGAATTTATATTTACTTATAGTTCAGCTTTAACTAGAAGAGCATGACCATCATTTATTCTCTCATTTCTTTACAACAAACCTGACAGCATATCAACTCAACACCTGTATTATTAAAACCAGTAGGTTCATGGTCGGCTTGGTTCAATCACCACTGACATTGGTCCTCAAAGGCTAATGGTCTTTACTAAGTTAAAGGAGTTACATATAGAATTCTTTTCAGAAAATGTCCATAATATATCTGCAGTAATAGTGGAATGACACTGCTTCAATATATTTTCACAAAATCGCATTCTAAAATGCAGACATTCTAATTGACAACAGAAGCCAGACCGGCGTATGTTGTCAAGATGGGAAAACGGCACCCTCCCTCTCTTACATTGGTGTCACTCAAATGCATGGTCATCTCCTCCTGCACAACGAACAATGGCAGACTGGCAGAATGGGCCGATGTAGAAATCCCTCTGTCATTTCTGGGTTTCTACAATTCTACAATCTTTGCTGAATGTCAGTTTATTTGAGAAAACAAGCACTGAATTGTGTAGGGAATCATTGTACCATTTGAAAAGCTTTGAAATATCTTTTCAATAACAAAAATAAATCAATTATAAAGCTGTTTGAAGTTAGTGGAGGAAACTGAAAGTGAAATAGTCTCCTCCATGATCCATGCTATCCGGGATCCTTGGGGTGTTGGATAGCGCTAACCTTTCCAGGATGTTGTGGAAAATGGGATGTGGGGAAGGGGGAAAGTTGTTATATTCAGCCTAAGAGTTGTTGCAATTCATCTAGCTTCCACATGGACAAGATATTCTACATATAGCACCTTTAATATGTAGCTACTGTGGCATATTCCTTCAAACTAGGAGATCAAGTCAAGCAATAGTCTATGAAAACACTGCATGGGTGTTTAAAAAACAATTACTCAATGGATTTGAAGTTTCAAATGCGATGACCAATCTAAAACAAATAAACGAGGATTATGATCTTCTCCCCAGGGGCAATTCACGCGGCTTATGCTGAGTAAATAAATGAAATTGAAGCAAGAAACCAACACATCTAACCGCTGACGGGTCGCACGCACTCCGCTTTCCCTTTGACGCATGCCAGACGTCTGTCAGTTATATGATGACGCGTCTAATCCCCCTCACACACACACACACACACACACACACACACACACAGGAGCCAGCTGTTTACCGGGCCTGGGAGCTGGAACCCCTCGAGCCTCGAGCAGGTGCAAGTCGCTAGCGCTAGGAGAGGAGAGGAAAGGAAAAGGAGAGGAGGGTGAAAAGAAGGTGTTGACAGATAAACTAATGAACAGTAGTACTGCAGGCCAGTCAGCCTTCTGGGGAGGCTGTAGGAGCATGACTCAGCGCTTAGTAGCCGATGAGTGGTTTAGAGAGGGAACCCGAAATTCACACGGGATTTCAGGCAATAAGAAAATGATTTAGGCCAAAACCAAATAGTTCACTCAACAGTGCTCTATCAAACTGTTATGACTAAAATAATTCGCTTACCCAAAAATCTTAAGCAAATTCGAAAGATAATTTTAAACATTCATGAGATTTGGCAGGCTTAACGAATTGTATCCTAAATTGGAATTAAGGATTTTCTCTTTGTTGTTTTGAAGAGCCAAAAAGGCAAAAAAAGCATGCAATTAGGTTATCCCCCCAAAATGTGTCGTAATAATTGTTCTAATAATTGAATAACTCTTCCATCCGCTGACAATGTTCAATAGAATGATAATGTTAGAATAACCTGCACTGACTAACGTGCGTGATAAAATGAAACACCGTCACTAAAAACGTAAATAAATAATTGGATCGACTTGGAAATCATGATGACGTCATTGAGTTATGTATTAAACAATTGTATCAGCTATTACCTGTAGGATCATTTAAATGTATATCTGCATGTCGCTACAGGCCTTTTCGATTTCAGCAAAGAACAAAACAAGTATTTAAAAGATTATTGAGATCACCAAGAGAACATAGGCCTATAGAAATCATTTAGGCTATTTCATTTTTCTGCGTTAGCCTAGACAATTAAAATGCGCTGAGCCATAACAAGTTGAACATGTTTCAGGAATTGTTTTTGATGTAGACGTCTACAAAATGTGGACAATTATTCTAAATCGACCCTTTCATCGAAAGCAGCTATTTTTCGTTAAATAATGTCTAAATCTCCTGCTCTTGTTCAATGAGCCTGCATAACAGACATTAATAAGGAAATAACTCTGGGAAATAATACCAGCATGATGACATGCTCAGTAGCTCGAAATAATCTATTCGATCATATTCGATTCATTCATGAGATATATTGTGGATAGATTTGTATTAATGTGTATAAAGATCCACAGTTATATGCCCATGATTTCGATGCCAAAATTAGGGTATTACTTTCGAATTTCAAACCTCTTTAATAAAATGTACAAATTAATTAACATTTTGTCCATATACCTTCAAAATGTAGCCTACCTGACCTACATAAATATTTGTATTATTGTGCAAAATAGGCCAGGCCAATACATAGGCCTCATTTAAATGTATCACGCCAGTGACTGTTCACATGATCTGACCTAGAGAAAGTTTCCCTCCGAAGTGTTTCCTCTCTCGTCTACCTATGCTGTTCCCACCTGACAGGTCTCCTACCGGGCCCGGGGAGACGGGGCTATGGGTTCAGGGGTGAGGGGGAGAGCTGTACATGCTCCCGGTCGGATCCCTCAAACAGAATAATCATATTTAGCAGACTAGCGAGGGTTTTCACTTCGCGTGGAACATGCCTGCACACGCCCGCGTTCTGCTCTCTCACCACGCCTTGAGTCAAAAAACACGAGCTGTCATAAAACCCTGTAGCAGTTATGAATAAACCACCATCTATGCATAATATAATCACAAGGGCTGAATGGGTGTATCATTTGAAGACATTGTAATGTATTGGGATACTATGCATTCATCATGTATACAATCTATAAATGCTCAATGCAAGATTGAATCATGGATATATGAACTCAAATAATGATCAGAATTGGGTAGGGCTATCCTCCTGTCT
>NC_056430.1:30361853-30399353 GCF_018296145.1 Oncorhynchus tshawytscha | reverse complement strand
AGCCCACACACTACACCCAGGATACAGCCAGCCAGCCCACACACTACACCCAGCACACAGCCAGCCAGCCAACACACTACACCCAGCATACAGCCAGCCAGCCCACACACTACACCCAGCACACAGCCAGCCAGCCCACACACTACACCCAGCACACAGCCAGCCAGCCCACACACTACACCCAGCATACAGCCAGCCAGCCAGCCAGCCCACACACTACACCCAGCACACAGCCAGCCAGCCCACACACTACACCCAGCATACAGCCAGCCAGCTAGCCTACACACTACACCCAGCATACAGCCAGCCAGCCAGCCCACACACTACACCCAGCACACAGCCAGCCAGCCCACACACTCACCTGTGTACAGTATGTGTGTGAGAGAGATGAAGCTGTGTGAGAGGGGGTCCTGGGAGAAAGTCCTGAGTCAGAACAGCGTTCCACTAACAGCCTTGTCTCCATAGCAACATGAGCTGGCTCATCCGTCCGTCACGAAGGCATTCTGGGAGGACAGGTTTTATAAAGCCTTAGCCAGCATGATTGGCCGTTACCCTGGAAACACTAATGTCACAGGACCCCCGTAACATTTACCCCTGGGCCTCTGACACACACACCCACTACAATACTCTGGACGTCTGGTGCCGTAAAACTTCCCCCTGCGTGAGTTCTGATTATACAAGTCTCTAGCCCCCCCCCCTTCTCTCTCAGGACCACGAGGGAAAGTGTCTGTCTCTCATCTAAGATCACATCAGGTTAAGTGTGCATTCTCCCCACTCCTCCTCCTCCCTGCTCAACACACACACACACACACACACACACACACACACACACACACACACACACACACACACACACACACACACACACACACACACACACACACACACACACACACACACACACACACACACACACACACACAGAGACTCGTACACACCTGCAAATATTGACCGTGTGGATGTTTCTCTTTCAGGGTAGTGTGTGTGGTCAAATTGCGGCGCTCTAGTTGTTTGGGTGTCAGGTTGCATGGTTCAGGTCTGGACACTATTTCTTGACATGACCTTGACGACCACATGACCATGACCTAGCTCAACTGTATTTGCAGAGGATATCTTCACATACTATATGAGCAGAATTCTCTCTCTCTCTCTCTCTGTCTCTCTCTCTCTCTCTCTCTCTCTCTCTCTCTCTCAATTCAATTCAATTCAAGGGCTTTATTGGCATGGGAAACATGTGTTAACATTGCCAAAGCAAGTGAGGTAGACAACATACAAAGTGAATATATAAAGTGAAAAACAACAAAAATTTACAGTAAACATTACACATACAGACGTTTCAAAACAGTAAAGACATTACAAATGTCATATTATATATATATACAGTGTTCTAACAATGTACAAATGGCTAAAGGACACAAGATAAAATAAATAAGCATAAATATGGGTTGTATTTACAATGGTGTTTGTTCTTCACTGGTGCTCTCTCTCTCTCTCTCTCTTCTCTCTCTCTTCTCTCTCTCTTCTCTCTCTCGTCACTGCCTGTTGATAGAAGGTGGTTGGTTACTCAGTAACAGGGGTCTCTCTCTCCCCCTGACCTATCTGTGCCCCAGCCTAGAGGTCAACCCTCCTCCTCTCCCTCCCACTACTCATCCCTCCTCCTCTCCCTCCCACTACTCATTCCTCCTTCTCTTCCTATGTTCTTTCCAGAGGTCAGACGAACAACAACGTCCTGATTTGTGTTGGAATACATCATTAGTAGAACTCTGGGTAAAAACTTGTCAAGAGTGGCTCTGTATGTGGGTGGGTGTATTGCATCGGTGGCATATATTGACAGTATACATTTCCTCCAGAGGAATCAGAGTATTCACTGTGTGAAATAACTAGGCCTGATATCTGGGAGAGTGATGATGGGGTCCTGGAGTTTAGTGTGGTAAGCTGGATGAGAGGCAGGAGAGAGGGGTCAGGGGTGTAGGGGTCATGAGAGGGGTGCCTGGGGTTAGGCACGTAAATGAACAGCTGAGTGCTGTGATTTAGTCAGTATAAAAGCGGTCCAACTGTCATAACAAAGAGCCCTGACAGAGAGGAGGGAACCGCAGACAAATGGGAGTCGGTCAGTGGACCCCCAGAGCCCCAGGGGCTCAGACAAAGGGGAGTCAGCCCCAGGGGCTCATAGAGAGGGTCAGAGACAGACTGGGTTCTGAAGGGTGTCCCTCTGTCACCTTTCCAGAATCTTTTGAGTCCTCTCCCCCTGTCTGTCCCTCAGTCCTCCTCCTAAAGCCCTCTGAAGCCTTTCATAAGGGCTGTGTGGCCTCTACATCCTATTGGTCTCAGATGAAACTCTTTTATTCAGGGCCCGGGGCCATGATGATGGGACTACACTGAGCCCCTCTGACCCAGCCCCCTCTCCCTGCTGGGGCATTGTGCAGGTGATTTTGTGATTTTCTATCTATCTATCTATCTATCTATCTATCTATCTATCTATCTATCTATCTATCTATCTATCTATCTATCTATCTATCTATCTATCTATCTATCTATCTATCTATCTATCTATCTATCTATCTATCTATCTATCTATCTATCTATCTATCTATCTATCTATCTATCTATCTATCTATCTATCTATCTATCTATCTATCTATCTATCTATCTATCTATCTATCTATCTATCTATCTATCTATCTATCTATCTATCTATCTATCTATCTATCTATCTATCTATCTATCTATCTATCTATCTATCTATCTATCTATCTATCTATCTATCTATCTATCTATCTATCTATCTATCTATCTATCTATCTATCTATCTATCTATCTATCTATCTATCTATCTATCTATCTATCTATCTATCTATCTATCTATCTATCTATCTATCTATCTAATCTGCCAACACCACTAATACAATCACAGATACACACTCTCTAAAACACTCACAAAGAGTCAGGGGCGGACTGGGACAAGAAATCGTCCCTGGCATTTTATCCACACCAGCCCATGTCACGTCGCACACCACCAACTCACCCCCCATACACACCCCACTCTGGAGATACTATAACTGTTCCTCTGTCTGGAGATGCAACTCACCACTATAACTGTTCCTCTGTCTGGAGATACAACTCACCACTATAACTGTTCCTCTGGAGATACAACTCACCACTATAACTGTTCCTCTGTCTGGAGATACAATTCACCACTATAACTGTTCCTCTGTCTGGAGATACAACTCACTACTATAACTGTTCCTCTGTCTGGAGATACAACTCACTACTATAACTGTTCCTCTGTCTGGAGATACAACTCACTACTATAACTGTTCCTCTGGAGATACAACTCACTACTATAACTGTTCCTCTGTCTGGAGATACAACTCACCACTTTAACTGTTCCTCTGTCTGGAGATAACACTCACTACTATAACTGTTCCACTGGAGATACAACTCACTACTATAACTGTTCCTCTGTCTGGAGATACAACTCACCACTATAACGGTTCCACTGGAGATACAACTCACTACTATAACTGTTCCTCTGGAGATACAACTCACTACTATAACTGTTCCTCTGTCTGGAGATACAACTCACCACTATAACTGTTCCTCTGTCTGGAGATACAACTCACCCCCCATACACACCCCACTCTGGAGATACTATAACTGTTCCTCTGTCTGGAGATACAACTCACTACTATAACTGTTCCTCTGTCTGGAGATACAACTCACTAATATAACTGTTCCTCTGTCTGGAGATACAACTCACCACTATAACTGTTCCTCAGTCTGGAGATACAACTCACCACTTTAACTGTTCCTCTGTCTGGAGATAACACTCACTACTACAACTGTTCCACTGGAGATACAACTCACTACTATAACTGTTCCTCTGTCTGGAGATACAACTCACCACTATAACGGTTCCACTGGAGATACAACTCACGACTATAACTGTTCCTCTCTCTGGAGATACAACTCACCACTATAACTGTTCCTCTGTCTGGAGATAACACTCACTACTATAACTGTTCCTCTGGAGATACAACTCACTACTATAACTGTTCCTCTGTCTGGAGATACAACTCACCACTATAACAGTTCTGCTGGAGATACAACTCACTACTATAACTGTTCTTCTGGAGATACAACTTACTACTTTAACTGTTCTTCTAGAGATACAACTCACTACTATAACTGTCCCTCTGTCTGGAGATACAACTCACTACTATAACTGTTCCTCTGTCTGGAGATACAATTCACCACTATAACTGTTCCTCTGTCTGGAGATACAACGCACCACTATAACTGTGTCTCTGTCTGGAGATACAATTCACTACTATAACTGTGTCTCTGTCTGGAGATACAACTCACCACTATAACTGTTCCTTTGTCTGGAGATACAACTCACCACTATAACTGTGTCTCTGTCTGGAGATACAATTCACTACTATAACTGTGTCTCTGTCTGGAGATACAACTCACCACTATAACTGTGTCTCTGTCTGGAGATACAATTCACTACTATAACTGTGTCTCTGTCTGGAGATACAATTCACTACTATAACTGTACCTCTGTCTGGAGATACAACTCACTACTATAACTGTTCCTCTGTCTGGAGACACAACTCACCACTAAAACTGTTCCTCTGTCTGGAGATACAATTCACTACTATAACTGTTCCTCTGTCTGGAGATACAACTCACCACAATAACTGTTCCTCTGTCTGGAGATACAACTCACTACTATAACTGTTCCTCTGTCTGGAGATACAACTCACCACTATTAACTGTCCCTCTGTCTAGAGATACAACTCACCACTATAACTGTTCCTCTGGAGATACAACTCACTACTATAACTGTTCCTCTGGAGATACAACTCACCACTATAAATGTTCCTCTGTCTGGAGATACAACTCACCACTATTAACTGTCCCTCTGTCTAGAGATACAACTCACCAATATAACTGTTCCTCTGGAGATACAACTCACTACTATAACTGTGTCTCTGTCTGGAGATACAACTCACCACTAAAACTGTTCCTCTGTCTGGAGATACAACTCACCACTAAAACTGTTCCTCTGTCTGGAGATACAACTCACCACAATAACTGTTCCTCTGTCTGGAGATACAACTCACTACTATAACTGTTCCTCTGTCTGGAGATACAATTCACTACTATAACTGTTCCTCTGTCTGGAGATACAACTCACCACTATAGCTGTTCCTCTGTCTGGAGATACAACTCACCACTATAACTGTCCCTCTGTCTAGAGATACAACTCACCACTATAACTGTTCCTCTGGAGATACAACTCACTACTATAACTGTTCCTCTGGAGATACAACTCACTACTATAACTGTTCCTCTGGAGATACAACTCACTACTATAACTGTTCCTCTGTCTGGAGATACAACTCACCACTATAACTGTTCCTCAGTCTGGAGATACAACTCACCACTTTAACTGTTCCTCTGTCTGGAGATAACACTCACTACTATAACTGTTCCACTGGAGATACAACTCACTACTATAACTGTTCCTCTGTCTGGAGATACAACTCACCACTATAACGGTTCCACTGGAGATACAACTCACTACTATAACTGTTCCTCTGGAGATACAACTCACTACTATAACTGTTCCTCTGGAGATACAACTCCCTACTATAACTGTTCCTCTGGAGATACAACTCACTACTATAACTGTTCCTCTGTCTGGAGATACAACTCACCACTATAACTGTTCCTCTGGAGATACAACTCACTACTATAACTGTTCCTCTGGAGATACAACTCACTACTATAACTGTTCCTCTGGAGATACAACTCACTACTATAACTGTTCCTCTGTCTGGAGATACAACTCACCACTATAACTGTTCCTCTGTCTGGAGATAACACTCACTACTATAACTTTTCCTCTGGAGATACAACTCACTACTATAACTGTTCCTCTGTCTGGAGATACAACTCACCACTATAACAGTTCCGCTGGAGATACAACTCACTACTATAACTGTTCTTCTGGAGATACAACTCACTGCTATAACTGTTCCTCTGGAGATACAACTTACTACTTTAACTGTTCTTCTAGAGATACAACTCACTACTATAACTGTCCCTCTGTCTGGAGATACAACTCACCACTATAACTGTTCCTCTGTCTGGAGATACAACTCACCACAATAACTGTTCCTCTGTCTGGAGATACAACTCACCACTATAACTGTTCCTCTGGAGATACAACTCACCACTATAACTGTCCCTCTGTCTGGAGATACAACTCACCACTATAACTGTTCCTCTGTCTGGAGATACAACTCACCACTATAACTGTGTCTCTGTCTGGAGATACAACTCACCACTATAACTGTTCCTCTGTCTGGAGATACAACTCGCTACTATAACTGTGTCTCTGTCTGGAGATACAACTCACCACTATAACTGTTCCTCTGTCTGGAGATAAAACTCACTACTATAACTGTGTCTCTGTCTGGAGATACAACTCACTACTATAACTGATCCTCTGTCTGGAGATACAACTCACTACTATAACTGTTCCTCTGGAGATACAACTCACTACTATAACTGTTCCTCTGGAGATACAACTCACTACTATAACTGTTCCTCTGTCTGGAGATACAACTCACCACTATAACTGTTCCTCAGTCTGGAGATACAACTCACCACTTTAACTGTTCCTCTGTCTGGAGATAACACTCACTACTATAACTGTTCCACTGGAGATACAACTCACTACTATAACTGTTCCTCTGTCTGGAGATACAACTCACCACTATAACGGTTCCACTGGAGATACAACTCACTACTATAACTGTTCCTCTGGAGATACAACTCACTACTATAACTGTTCCTCTGGAGATACAACTCACTACTATAACTGTTCCTCTGTCTGGAGATACAACTCACCACTATAACTGTTCCTCTGTCTGGAGATAACACTCACTACTATAACTGTTCCTCTGTCTGGAGATAACACTCACTACTATAACTGTTCCTCTGTCTGGAGATACAACTCACCACTATAACAGTTCCGCTGGAGATACAACTCACTACTATAACTGTTCTTCTGGAGATACAACTCACTACTATAACTGTCCCTCTGTCTGGAGATACAACTCACTACTATAACTGTTCCTCTGTCTGGAGATACAATTCACCACTATAACTGTTCCTCTGTCTGGAGATACAATGCACCACTATAACTGTGTCTCTGTCTGGAGATACAATTCACTACTATGACTGTTCCTCTGGAGATACAACTCACTACTATAACTGTTCCTCTGTCTGGAGATACAACTCACCACTATAACTGTTCCTCTGTCTGGAGATACAACTCACCACTATAACTGTTCCTCTGTCTGGAGATACACTCACTGCTATAACTGTTCCACTGGAGATACAACTCACTACTATAACTGTTCCTCTGTCTGGAGATACAACTCACCATTATAACGGTTCCACTGGAGATACAACTCACTACTATAACTGTTCCTCTGGAGATACAACTCACTACTATAACTGTTCCTCTGTCTGGAGATACAACTCACCACTATAACTGTTCCTCTGTCTGGAGATACACTCACTACTATAACTGTTCCTCTGGAGATACAACTCACTACTATAACTGTTCCTCTGTCTGGAGATACAACTCACCACTATAACTGTTCCTCTGTCTGGAGATACAACTCACCACTTTAACTGTTCCACTGTCTGGAGATAACACTCACTACTATAACTGTTTCTGTCTGGAGATACAACTCACTACTATAACTGTACATCTGTCTGGAGATACAACTCACTACTATAACTGTTCCTCTGTCTGGAGATACAACTCACCACTAAAACTGTTCCTCTGTCTGGAGATACAATTCACTACTATAACTGTTCCTCTGTCTGGAGATACAACTCACCACAATAACTGTTCCTCTGTCTGGAGATACAACTCACTACTATAACTGTTCCTCTGTCTGGAGATACAACTCACCACTATAACAGTTCCGCTGGAGATACAACTCACTACTATAACTGTTCTTCTGGAGATACAACTCACTACTATAACTGTTCCTCTGGAGATACAACTTACTACTTTAACTGTTCTTCTAGAGATACAACTCACTACTATAACTGTCCCTCTGTCTGGAGATACAACTCACTACTATAACTGTGTCTCTGTCGGGAGATACAACTCACCACTATAACTGTTCCTCTGTCTGGAGATACAACTCACCACTATAACTGTTCCTCTGGAGATACAACTCACCACTATAACTGTCCCTCTGTCTGGAGATACAACTCACCACTATAACTGTTCCTCTGTCTGGAGATACAACTCACCACTATAACTGTGTCTCTGTCTGGAGATACAATTCACTACTATAACTGTGTCTCTGTCGGGAGATACAACTCACCACTATAACTGTTCTCTGTCTGGAGATACAACTCACCACTATAACTGTTCCTCTGTCTGGAGATAAAACTCACTACTATAACTGTGTCTCTGTCTGGAGATACAACTCACTACTATAACTGATCCTCTGTCTGGAGATACAACTCACTACTATAACTGTTCCTCTGGAGATACAACTCACTACTATAACTGTTCCTCTGGAGATACAACTCACTACTATAACTGTTCCTCTGTCTGGAGATACAACTCACCACTATAACTGTTCCTCAGTCTGGAGATACAACTCACCACTATAACTGTTCCTCTGTCTGGAGATACAACTCACTACTATAACTGTTCCTCTGGAGATACAACTCACTACTATAACTGTTCCTCTGTCTGGAGATACAACTCACCACTATAACGGTTCCACTGGAGATACAACTCACTACTATAACTGTTCCTCTGGAGATACAACTCACTACTATAACTGTTCCTCTGGAGATACAACTCACTACTATAACTGTTCCTCTGTCTGGAGATACAACTCACCACTATAACTGTTCCTCTGTCTGGAGATAACACTCACTACTATAACTGTTCCTCTGTCTGGAGATACAACTCACTACTATAACTGTTCCTCTGTCTGGAGATACACTCACCACTATAACAGTTCCGCTGGAGATACAACTCACTACTATAACTGTTCTTCTGGAGATACAACTCACTACTATAACTGTCCCTCTGTCTGGAGATACAACTCACTACTATAACTGTTCCTCTGTCTGGAGATACAATTCACCACTATAACTGTTCCTCTGTCTGGAGATACAATGCACCACTATAACTGTGTCTCTGTCTGGAGATACAATTCACTACTATAACTGTTCCTCTGGAGATACAACTCACTACTATAACTGTTCCTCTGTCTGGAGATACAACTCACCACTATAACTGTTCCTCTGTCTGGAGATACAACTCACCACTTTAACTGTTCCTCTGTCTGGAGATAACACTCACTGCTATAACTGTTCCACTGGAGATACAACTCACTACTATAACTGTTCCTCTGTCTGGAGATACAACTCACCATTATAACTGTTCCACTGGAGATACAACTCACTACTATAACTGTTCCTCTGGAGATACAACTCACACTACTATAACTGTTCCTCTGTCTGGAGATACAACTCACCACTATAACTGTTCCTCTGTCTGGAGATAACACTCACTACTATAACTGTTCCTCTGGAGATACAACTCACTACTATAACTGTTCCTCTGTCTGGAGATACAACTCACCACTATAACTGTTCCTCTGTCTGGAGATACAACTCACCACTATAACTGTTCCACTGTCTGGAGATAACACTCACTACTATAACTGTTTCACTGGAGATACAACTCACTACTATAACTGTACATCTGTCTGGAGATACAACTCACTACTATAACTGTTCCTCTGTCTGGAGATACAACTCACCACTAAAACTGTTCCTCTGTCTGGAGATACAATTCACTACTATAACTGTTCCTCTGTCTGGAGATACAACTCACCACTATAACTGTTCCTCTGTCTGGAGATACAACTCACTACTATAACTGTTCCTCTGTCTGGAGATACAACTCACCACTATAACTGTCCCTCTGTCTAGAGATACAACTCACCACTATAACTGTTCCTCTGGAGATACAACTCACCACTATAACTGTTCCTCTGGAGATACAACTCACCACTATAACTGTTCCTCTGTCTGGAGATACAACTCACCACTATTAACTGTCCCTCTGTCTAGAGATACAACTCACCAATATAACTGTTCCTCTGGAGATACAACTCACTACTATAACTGTTCCTCTGGAGATACAACTCACTACTATAACTGTGTCTCTGTCTGGAGATACAACTCACTACTATAACTGTTCCTCTGTCTGGAGATACAACTCACCACTAAAACTGTTCCTCTGTCTGGAGATACAATACACTACTATAACTGTTCCTCTGTCTGGAGATACAACTCACCACAATAACTGTTCCTCTGTCTGGAGATACAACTCACCACTAAAACTGTTCCTCTGTCTGGAGATACAATTCACTACTATAACTGTTCCTCTGTCTGGAGATACAACTCACCACAATAACTGTTCCTCTGTCTGGAGATACAACTCACGACTATAACTGTTCCTCTGTCTGGAGATACAACTCACTATTATAACTGTTCCTCTGTCTGGAGATACAACTCACCACTATAACTGTTCCTCTGTCTGGAGATACAGCTCACCACTATAACTGTCCCTCTGTCTAGAGATACAACTCACCACTATAACTGTTC
Organism: Oncorhynchus tshawytscha; assembly: GCF_018296145.1. NCBI lineage: Eukaryota > Metazoa > Chordata > Actinopteri > Salmoniformes > Salmonidae > Oncorhynchus > Oncorhynchus tshawytscha. The sequence continues at coordinate 30,388,613 of NC_056430.1, read as the reverse complement.
CTCTGTCTGGAGATACACTCACTACTATAACTGTTCCTCTGGAGATACAACTCACCACTAAAACTGTTCCTCTGTCTGGAGATACAATTCACTACTATAACTGTTCCTCTGTCTGGAGATACAACTCACCACTATAACTGTTCCTCTGTCTGGAGATACAACTCACTACTATAACTGTTCCTCTGTCTGGAGATACAACTCACTATTATAACTGTTCCTCTGTCTGGAGATACAACTCACCACTATAACTGTTCCTCTGTCTGGAGATACAACTCACTACTATTACTGTCCCTCTGTCTAGAGATACAACTCACCACTATAACTGTTCCTCTGTCTGGAGATAACACTCACTACTATAACTGTTCCTCTGGAGATACAACTCACTACTATAACTGTTCCTCTGTCTGGAGATACAACTCACCACTATAACAGTTCCTGTCTGGAGATACAACTCACTACTATAACTGTTCTTCTGGAGATACAACTCACTGCTATAACTGTTCCTCTGGAGATACAACTTACTACTTTAACTGTTCTTCTAGAGATACAACTCACTACTATAACTGTCCCTCTGTCTGGAGATACAACTCACTACTATAACTGTTCCTCTGTCTGGAGATACAATTCACCACTATAACTGTTCCTCTGTCTGGAGATACAACTCACCACTATAACGGTTCCACTGGAGATACAACTCACTACTATAACTGTTCCTCTGGAGATACAACTCACTACTATAACTGTTCCTCTGGAGATACAACTCACTACTATAACTGTTCCTCTGTCTGGAGATACAACTCACCACTATAACTGTTCCTCTGTCTGGAGATAACACTCACTACTATAACTGTTCCTCTGTCTGGAGATACACTCACTACTATAACTGTTCCTCTGTCTGGAGATACAACTCACCACTATAACAGTTCCGCTGGAGATACAACTCACTACTATAACTGTTCTTCTGGAGATACAACTCACTACTATAACTGTCCTCTGTCTGGAGATAGAACTCACTACTATAACTGTTCCTCTGTCTGGAGATACAATTCACCACTATAACTGTTCCTCTGTCTGGAGATACAATGCACCACTATAACTGTGTCTCTGTCTGGAGATACAATTCACTACTATGACTGTTCCTCTGGAGATACAACTCACTACTATAACTGTTCCTCTGTCTGGAGATACAACTCACCACTATAACTGTTCCTCTGTCTGGAGATACAACTCACCACTTTAACTGTTCCTCTGTCTGGAGATAACACTCACTGCTATAACTGTTCCACTGGAGATACAACTCACTACTATAACTGTTCCTCTGTCTGGAGATACAACTCACCATTATAACGGTTCCACTGGAGATACAACTCACTACTATAACTGTTCCTCTGGAGATACAACTCACTACTATAACTGTTCCTCTGTCTGGAGATACAACTCACCACTATAACTGTTCCTCTGTCTGGAGATAACACTCACTACTATAACTGTTCCTCTGGAGATAGAACTCACTACTATAACTGTTCCTCTGTCTGGAGATACAACTCACCACTCTAACTGTTCCTCTGTCTGGAGATACAACTCACCACTTTAACTGTTCCACTGTCTGGAGATAACACTCACTACTATAACTGTTTCACTGGAGATACAACTCACTACTATAACTGTACATCTGTCTGGAGATACAACTCACTACTATAACTGTTCCTCTGTCTGGAGACACAACTCACCACTAAAACTGTTCCTCTGTCTGGAGATACAATTCACTACTATAACTGTTCCTCTGTCTGGAGATACAACTCACCACAATAACTGTTCCTCTGTCTGGAGATACAACTCACTACTATAACTGTTCCTCTGTCTGGAGATACAACTCACCACAATTAACTGTCCCTCTGTCTAGAGATACAACTCACCACTATAACTGTTCCTCTGGAGATACAACTCACCACTATAACTGTTCCTCTGGAGATACAACTCACCACTATAACTGTTCCTCTGTCTGGAGATACAACTCACCACTATTAACTGTCCCTCTGTCTAGAGATACAACTCACCAATATAACTGTTCCTCTGGAGATACAACTCACTACTATAACTGTTCCTCTGGAGATACAACTCACTACTATAACTGTGTCTCTGTCTAGAGATACAACTCACTACTATAACTGTTCCTCTGTCTGGAGATACAACTCACCACTAAAACTGTTCCTCTGTCTGGAGATACAATACACTACTATAACTGTTCCTCTGTCTGGAGATACAACTCACCACAATAACTGTTCCTCTGTCTGGAGATACAACTCACCACTAAAACTGTTCCTCTGTCTGGAGATACAATTCACTACTATAACTGTTCCTCTGTCTGGAGATACAACTCACCACAATAACTGTTCCTCTGTCTGGAGATACAACTCACGACTATAACTGTTCCTCTGTCTGGAGATACAACTCACTATTATAACTGTTCCTCTGTCTGGAGATACAACTCACCACTATAACTGTTCCTCTGTCTGGAGATACAACTCACCACTATAACTGTCCCTCTGTCTAGAGATACAACTCACCACTATAACTGTTCCTCTGTCTGGAGATAACACTCACTACTATAACTGTTCCTCTGGAGATACAACTCACCACTAAAACTGTTCCTCTGTCTGGAGATACAATTCACTACTATAACTGTTCCTCTGTCTGGAGATACAACTCACCACAATAACTGTTCCTCTGTCTGGAGATACAACTCACTACTATAACTGTTCCTCTGTCTGGAGATACAACTCACTATTATAACTGTTCCTCTGTCTGGAGATACAACTCACCACTATAACTGTTCCTCTGTCTGGAGATACAACTCACTACTATTACTGTCCCTCTGTCTAGAGATACAACTCACCACTATAACTGTTCCTCTGTCTGGAGATAACACTCACTACTATAACTGTTCCTCTGGAGATACAACTCACTACTATAACTGTTCCTCTGTCTGGAGATACAACTCACCACTATAACAGTTCCGCTGGAGATACAACTCACTACTATAACTGTTCTTCTGGAGATACAACTCACTGCTATAACTGTTCCTCTGGAGATACAACTTACTACTTTAACTGTTCTTCTAGAGATACAACTCACTACTATAACTGTCCCTCTGTCTGGAGATACAACTCACTACTATAACTGTTCCTCTGTCTGGAGATACAATTCACCACTATAACTGTTCCTCTGTCTGGAGATACAACGCACCAATATAACTGTGTCTCTGTCTGGAGATACAACTCACCACTATAACTGTTCCTCTGTCTGGAGATACAACTCACCACTATAACTGTGTCTCTGTCTGGAGATACAATTCACAACTATAACTGTGTCTCTGTCTGGAGATACAACTCACCACTATAACTGTTCCTCTGTCTGGAGATACAATTCACCACAATAACTGTTCCTCTGTCTGGAGTTACATCTCACCACTATAACTGTTCCTCTGGAGATACAACTCACTACTATAACTGTTCCTCTGGAGATACAACTCACTACTATAACTGTTCTTCTGTCTGGAGATACAACTCACTACTATAACTGTACCTCTGTCTGGAGATACAATTCACCACTATAACTGTTCCTCTGTCTGGAGATACAACGCACCACTATAACTGTTCTCTGTCTGGAGATACAACTCACCACTATAACTGTTCCTCTGTCTGGAGATACAACTCACCACTATAACTGTGTCTCTGTCTGGAGATACAATTCACTACTATAACTGTGTCTCTGTCTGGAGATACAACTCACCACTATAACTGTTCCTCTGTCTGGAGATACAACTCGCTACTATAACTGTGTCTCTGTCTTGAGATACAACTCACTACTATAACTGTTCCTCTGTCTGGAGATACAACTCACTACTATAACTGTTTCACTGGAGATACAACTCACTACTATAACTGTACATCTGTCTGGAGATACAACTCACTACTATAACTGTTCCTCTGTCTGGAGACACAACTCACCACTAAAACTGTTCCTCTGTCTGGAGATACAATTCACTACTATAACTGTTCCTCTGTCTGGAGATACAACTCACCACAATAACTGTTCCTCTGTCTGGAGATACAACTCACTACTATAACTGTTCCTCTGTCTGGAGATACAACTCACCACTATTAACTGTCCCTCTGTCTAGAGATACAACTCACCACTATAACTGTTCCTCTGGAGATACAACTCACCACTATAACTGTTCCTCTGGAGATACAACTTACTACTTTAACTGTTCTTCTAGAGATACAACTCACTACTATAACTGTCCCTCTGTCTGGAGATACAACTCACTACTATAACTGTTCCTCTGTCTGGAGATACAATTCACCACTATAACTGTTCCTCTGTCTGGAGATACAACGCACCAATATAACTGTGTCTCTGTCTGGAGATACAACTCACCACTATAACTGTTCCTCTGTCTGGAGATACAACTCACCACTATAACTGTGTCTCTGTCTGGAGATACAATTCACAACTATAACTGTGTCTCTGTCTGGAGATACAACTCACCACTATAACTGTTCCTCTGTCTGGAGATACAATTCACCACAATAACTGTTCCTCTGTCTGGAGTTACATCTCACCACTATAACTGTTCCTCTGGAGATACAACTCACTACTATAACTCTTCCTCTGGAGATACAACTCACTACTATAACTGTTCTTCTGTCTGGAGATACAACTCACTACTATAACTGTACCTCTGTCTGGAGATACAATTCACCACTATAACTGTTCCTCTGTCTGGAGATACAACGCACCACTATAACTGTGTCTCTGTCTGGAGATACAACTCACCACTATAACTGTTCCTCTGTCTGGAGATACAACTCACCACTATAACTGTGTCTCTGTCTGGAGATACAATTCACTACTATAACTGTGTCTCTGTCTGGAGATACAACTCACCACTATAACTGTTCCTCTGTCTGGAGATACAACTCGCTACTATAACTGTGTCTCTGTCTTGAGATACAACTCACTACTATAACTGTTCCTCTGTCTGGAGATACAACTCACTACTATAACTGTTTCACTGGAGATACAACTCACTACTATAACTGTACATCTGTCTGGAGATACAACTCACTACTATAACTGTTCCTCTGTCTGGAGACACAACTCACCACTAAAACTGTTCCTCTGTCTGGAGATACAATTCACTACTATAACTGTTCCTCTGTCTGGAGATACAACTCACCACAATAACTGTTCCTCTGTCTGGAGATACAACTCACTACTATAACTGTTCCTCTGTCTGGAGATACAACTCACCACTATTAACTGTCCCTCTGTCTAGAGATACAACTCACCACTATAACTGTTCCTCTGGAGATACAACTCACCACTATAACTGTTCCTCTGGAGATACAACTCACCACTATAACTGTTCCTCTGGAGATACAACTCACCACTATAACTGTTCCTCTGGAGATACAACTCACCACTATAACTGTTCCTCTGTCTGGAGATACAACTCACCACTATTAACTGTCCCTCTGTCTAGAGATACAACTCACCAATATAACTGTTCCTCTGGAGATACAACTCACTACTATAACTGTTCCTCTGGAGATACAACTCACTACTATAACTGTGTCTCTGTCTGGAGATACAACTCACTACTATAACTGTTCCTCTGTCTGGAGATACAACTCACCACTAAAACTGTTCCTCTGTCTGGAGATACAATACACTACTATAACTGTTCCTCTGTCTGGAGATACAACTCACCACAATAACTGTTCCTCTGTCTGGAGATACAACTCACCACTAAAACTGTTCCTCTGTCTGGAGATACAATTCACTACTATAACTGTTCCTCTGTCTGGAGATACAACTCACCACAATAACTGTTCCTCTGTCTGGAGATACAACTCACGACTATAACTGTTCCTCTGTCTGGAGATACAACTCACTATTATAACTGTTCCTCTGTCTGGAGATACAACTCACCACTATAACTGTTCCTCTGTCTGGAGATAACACTCACTACTATAACTGTTCCTCTGGAGATACAACTCACCACTAAAACTGTTCCTCTGTCTGGAGATACAATTCACTACTATAACTGTTCCTCTGTCTGGAGATACAACTCACCACAATAACTGTTCCTCTGTCTGGAGATACAACTCACTACTATAACTGTTCCTCTGTCTGGAGATACAACTCACTATTATAACTGTTCCTCTGTCTGGAGATACAACTCACCACTATAACTGTTCCTCTGTCTGGAGATACAACTCACTACTATTACTGTCCCTCTGTCTAGAGATACAACTCACCACTATAACTGTTCCTCTGTCTGGAGATAACACTCACTACTATAACTGTTCCTCTGGAGATACAACTCACTACTATAACTGTTCCTCTGTCTGGAGATACAACTCACCACTATAACAGTTCCGCTGGAGATACAACTCACTACTATAACTGTTCTTCTGGAGATACAACTCACTGCTATAACTGTTCCTCTGGAGATACAACTTACTACTTTAACTGTTCTTCTAGAGATACAACTCACTACTATAACTGTCCCTCTGTCTGGAGATACAACTCACTACTATAACTGTTCCTCTGTCTGGAGATACAATTCACCACTATAACTGTTCCTCTGTCTGGAGATACAACTCACCACTATAACGGTTCCACTGGAGATACAACTCACTACTATAACTGTTCCTCTGGAGATACAACTCACTACTATAACTGTTCCTCTGGAGATACAACTCACTACTATAACTGTTCCTCTGTCTGGAGATACAACTCACCACTATAACTGTTCCTCTGTCTGGAGATAACACTCACTACTATAACTGTTCCTCTGTCTGGAGATAACACTCACTACTATAACTGTTCCTCTGTCTGGAGATACAACTCACCACTATAACAGTTCCGCTGGAGATACAACTCACTACTATAACTGTTCCTCTGTCTGGAGATACAATTCACCACTATAACTGTTCCTCTGTCTGGAGATACAATGCACCACTATAACTGTGTCTCTGTCTGGAGATACAATTCACTACTATGACTGTTCCTCTGGAGATACAACTCACTACTATAACTGTTCCTCTGTCTGGAGATACAACTCACCACTATAACTGTTCCTCTGTCTGGAGATACAACTCACCACTTTAACTGTTCCTCTGTCTGGAGATAACACTCACTACTACAACTGTTCCACTGGAGATACAACTCACTACTATAACTGTTCCTCTGTCTGGAGATACAACTCACCACTATAACGGTTCCACTGGAGATACAACTCACGACTATAACTGTTCCTCTGGAGATACAACTCACAACTATAACTGTTCCTCTCTCTGGAGATACAACTCACCACTATAACTGTTCCTCTGTCTGGAGATAACACTCACTACTATAACTGTTCCTCTGGAGATACAACTCACTACTATAACTGTTCCTCTGTCTGGAGATACAACTCACCACTCTAACTGTTCCTCTGTCTGGAGATACAACTCACCACTTTAACTGTTCCACTGTCTGGAGATAACACTCACTACTATAACTGTTTCACTGGAGATACAACTCACTACTATAACTGTACATCTGTCTGGAGATACAACTCACTACTATAACTGTTCCTCTGTCTGGAGATACAACTCACCACTAAAACTGTTCCTCTGTCTGGAGATACAATTCACTACTATAACTGTTCCTCTGTCTGGAGATACAACTCACCACTATAACTGTTCCTCTGTCTGGAGATACAACTCACTACTATAACTGTTCCTCTGTCTGGAGATACAACTCACCACTATTAACTGTCCCTCTGTCTAGAGATACAACTCACCACTATAACTGTTCCTCTGGAGATACAACTCACCACTATAACTGTTCCTCTGGAGATACAACTCACCACTATAACTGTTCCTCTGTCTGGAGATACAACTCACCACTATTAACTGTCCTCTGTCTAGAGATACAACTCACCAATATAACTGTTCCTCTGGAGATACAACTCACTACTATAACTGTTCCTCTGGAGATACAACTCACTACTATAACTGTGTCTCTGTCTGGAGATACAACTCACTACTATAACTGTTCCTCTGTCTGGAGATACAACTCACCACTAAAACTGTTCCTCTGTCTGGAGATACAATACACTACTATAACTGTTCCTCTGTCTGGAGATACAACTCACCACAATAACTGTTCCTCTGTCTGGAGATACAACTCACCACTAAAACTGTTCCTCTGTCTGGAGATACAATTCACTACTATAACTGTTCCTCTGTCTGGAGATACAACTCACCACAATAACTGTTCCTCTGTCTGGAGATACAACTCACGACTATAACTGTTCCTCTGTCTGGAGATACAACTCACTATTATAACTGTTCCTCTGTCTGGAGATACAACTCACCACTATAACTGTTCCTCTGTCTGGAGATACAACTCACCACTATAACTGTCCTCTGTCTAGAGATACAACTCACTATAACTGTTCCTCTGTCTGGAGATAACACTCACTACTATAACTGTTCCTCTGGAGATACAACTCACTACTATAACTGTTCCTCTGTCTGGAGATACAATTCACTACTATAACTGTTCCTCTGTCTGGAGATACAACTCACCACAATAACTGTTCCTCTGTCTGGAGATACAACTCACTACTATAACTGTTCCTCTGTCTGGAGATACAACTCACTATTATAACTGTTCCTCTGTCTGGAGATACAACTCACCACTATAACTGTTCCTCTGTCTGGAGATACAACTCACTACTATTACTGTCCCTCTGTCTAGAGATACAACTCACCACTATAACTGTTCCTCTGTCTGGAGATAACACTCACTACTATAACTGTTCCTCTGGAGATACAACTCACTACTATAACTGTTCCTCTGTCTGGAGATACAACTCACCACTATAACAGTTCCGCTGGAGATACAACTCACTACTATAACTGTTCTTCTGGAGATACAACTCACTGCTATAACTGTTCCTCTGGAGATACAACTTACTACTTTAACTGTTCTTCTAGAGATACAACTCACTACTATAACTGTCCCTCTGTCTGGAGATACAACTCACTACTATAACTGTTCCTCTGTCTGGAGATACAATTCACCACTATAACTGTTCCTCTGTCTGGAGATACAACGCACCACTATAACTGTGTCTCTGTCTGGAGATACAACTCACCACTATAACTGTTCCTCTGTCTGGAGATACAACTCACCACTATAACTGTGTCTCTGTCTGGAGATACAATTCACAACTATAACTGTGTCTCTGTCTGGAGATACAACTCACCACTATAACTGTTCCTCTGTCTGGAGATACAATTCACCACAATAACTGTTCCTCTGTCTGGAGTTACATCTCACCACTATAACTGTTCCTCTGGAGATACAACTCACTACTATAACTGTTCCTCTGGAGATACAACTCACTACTATAACTGTTCTTCTGTCTGGAGATACAACTCACTACTATAACTGTACCTCTGTCTGGAGATACAATTCACCACTATAACTGTTCCTCTGTCTGGAGATACAACGCACCACTATAACTGTGTCTCTGTCTGGAGATACAACTCACCACTATAACTGTTCCTCTGTCTGGAGATACAACTCACCACTATAACTGTGTCTCTGTCTGGAGATACAATTCACTACTATAACTGTGTCTCTGTCTGGAGATACAACTCACCACTATAACTGTTCCTCTGTCTGGAGATACAACTCGCTACTATAACTGTGTCTCTGTCTTGAGATACAACTCACTACTATAACTGTTCCTCTGTCTGGAGATACAACTCACTACTATAACTGTTCCTCTGTCTGGAGACACAACTCACCACTAAAACTGTTCCTCTGTCTGGAGATACAATTCACTACTATAACTGTTCCTCTTTCTGGAGATACAACTCACCACAATAACTGTTCCTCTGTCTGGAGATACAATTCACTACTATAACTGTTCCTCTGTCTGGAGATACAACTCACCACAATAACTGTTCCTCTGTCTGGAGATACAACTCACCACTATAACTGTTCCTCTGGAGATACAACTCACTACTATAACTGTTCCTCTGGAGATACAACTCACTACTATAACTGTTCCTCTGTCTGGAGATACAACTCACCACTATAACTGTCCCTCTGTCTAGAGATACAACTCACCACTATAACTGTTCCTCTGGAGATACAACTCACTACTATAACTGTTCCTCTGGAGATACAACTCACTACTATAACTGTTCCTCTGTCTGGAGATACAACTCACCACTATAACGGTTCCACTGGAGATACAACTCACTACTATAACTGTTCCTCTGTCTGGAGATAACACTCACTACTATAACTTTTCCTCTGGAGATACAACTCACTACTATAACTGTTCCTCTGTCTGGAGATACAACTCACCACTATAACAGTTCCGCTGGAGATACAACTCACTACTATAACTGTTCTTCTGGAGATACAACTCACTGCTATAACTGTTCCTCTGGAGATACAACTTACTACTTTAACTGTTCTTCTAGAGATACAACTCACTACTATAACTGTCCCTCTGTCTGGAGATACAACTCACCACTATAACTGTTCCTCTGGAGATACAACTCACCACTATAACTGTCCCTCTGTCTGGAGATACAACTCACCACTATAACTGTTCCTCTGTCTGGAGATACAACTCACCACTATAACTGTGTCTCTGTCTGGAGATACAATTCACTACTATAACTGTGTCTCTGTCGGGAGATACAACTCACCACTATAACTGTTCCTCTGTCTGGAGATACAACTCGCTACTATAACTGTGTCTCTGTCTGGAGATACAATTCACTACTATAACTGTGTCTCTGTCGGGAGATACAACTCACCACTATAACTGTTCCTCTGTCTGGAGATACAACTCACCACTATAACTGTTCCTCTGGAGATACAACTCACCACTATAACTGTCCCTCTGTCTGGAGATACAACTCACCACTATAACTGTCCCTCTGTCTGGAGATACAACTCACCACTATAACTGTTCCTCTGTCTGGAGATACAACTCACCACTATAACTGTGTCTCTGTCTGGAGATACAATTCACTACTATAACTGTGTCTCTGTCGGGAGATACAACTCACCACTATAACTGTTCCTCTGTCTGGAGATACAACTCGCTACTATAACTGTGTCTCTGTCTGGAGATACAACTCACTACTATAACTGATCCTCTGTCTGGAGATACAACTCACTACTATAACTGTTCCTCTGGAGATACAACTCACTACTATAACTGTTCCTCTGGAGATACAATTCACTACTATAACTGTTCCTCTGTCTGGAGATACAACTCACCACAATAACTGTTCCTCTGTCTGGAGATACAACTCACTACTATAACTGTTCCTCTGTCTGGAGATACAACTCACCACAATTAACTGTCCCTCTGTCTAGAGATACAACTCACCACTATAACTGTTCCTCTGGAGATACAACTCACCACTATAACTGTTCCTCTGGAGATACAACTCACCACTATAACTGTTCCTCTGTCTGGAGATACAACTCACCACTATTAACTGTCCCTCTGTCTAGAGATACAACTCACCAATATAACTGTTCCTCTGGAGATACAACTCACTACTATAACTGTTCCTCTGGAGATACAACTCACTACTATAACTGTGTCTCTGTCTAGAGATACAACTCACTACTATAACTGTTCCTCTGTCTGGAGATACAACTCACCACTAAAACTGTTCCTCTGTCTGGAGATACAATACACTACTATAACTGTTCCTCTGTCTGGAGATACAACTCACCACAATAACTGTTCCTTTGTCTGGAGATACAACTCACCACTAAAACTGTTCCTCTGTCTGGAGATACAATTCACTACTATAACTGTTCCTCTGTCTGGAGATACAACTCACCACAATAACTGTTCCTCTGTCTGGAGATACAACTCACGACTATAACTGTTCCTCTGTCTGGAGATACAACTCACTATTATAACTGTTCCTCTGTCTGGAGATACAACTCACCACTATAACTGTTCCTCTGTCTGGAGATACAACTCACCACTATAACTGTCCTCTGTCTAGAGATACAACTCACCACTATAACTGTTCCTCTGTCTGGAGATAACACTCACTACTATAACTGTTCCTCTGGAGATACAACTCACCACTAAAACTGTTCCTCTGTCTGGAGATACAATTCACTACTATAACTGTTCCTCTGTCTGGAGATACAACTCACCACAATAACTGTTCCTCTGTCTGGAGATACAACTCACTACTATAACTGTTCCTCTGTCTGGAGATACAACTCACTATTATAACTGTTCCTCTGTCTGGAGATACAACTCACCACTATAACTGTTCCTTTGTCTGGAGATACAACTCACTACTATTACTGTCCCTCTGTCTAGAGATACAACTCACCACTATAACTGTTCCTCTGTCTGGAGATAACACTCACTACTATAACTGTTCCTCTGGAGATACAACTCACTACTATAACTGTTCCTCTGTCTGGAGATACAACTCACCACTATAACAGTTCCGCTGGAGATACAACTCACTACTATAACTGTTCTTCTGGAGATACAACTCACTGCTATAACTGTTCCTCTGGAGATACAACTTACTACTTTAACTGTTCTTCTAGAGATACAACTCACTACTATAACTGTCCTCTGTCTGGAGATACAACTCACTACTATAACTGTTCCTCTGTCTGGAGATACAATTCACCACTATAACTGTTCCTCTGTCTGGAGATACAACGCACCACTATAACTGTGTCTCTGTCTGGAGATACAACTCACCACTATAACTGTTCCTCTGTCTGGAGATACAACTCACCACTATAACTGTGTCTCTGTCTGGAGATACAATTCACAACTATAACTGTGTCTCTGTCTGGAGATACAACTCACCACTATAACTGTTCCTCTGTCTGGAGATACAATTCACCACAATAACTGTTCCTCTGTCTGGAGTTACATCTCACCACTATAACTGTTCCTCTGGAGATACAACTCACTACTATAACTGTTCCTCTGGAGATACAACTCACTACTATAACTGTTCTTCTGTCTGGAGATACAACTCACTACTATAACTGTACCTCTGTCTGGAGATACAATTCACCACTATAACTGTTCCTCTGTCTGGAGATACAACGCACCACTATAACTGTGTCTCTGTCTGGAGATACAACTCACCACTATAACTGTTCCTCTGTCTGGAGATACAACTCACCACTATAACTGTGTCTCTGTCTGGAGATACAATTCACTACTATAACTGTGTCTCTGTCTGGAGATACAACTCACCACTATAACTGTTCCTCTGTCTGGAGATACAACTCACTACTATAACTGTGTCTCTGTCTTGAGATACAACTCACTACTATAACTGTTCCTCTGTCTGGAGATACAACTCACTACTATAACTGTTCCTCTGTCTGGAGACACAACTCACCACTAAAACTGTTCCTCTGTCTGGAGATACAATTCACTACTATAACTGTTCCTCTGTCTGGAGATACAACTCACCACAATAACTGTTCCTCTGTCTGGAGATACAACTCACTACTATAACTGTTCCTCTGTCTGGAGATACAACTCACCACTATAACTGTTCCTCTGGAGATACAACTCACTACTATAACTGTTCCTCTGGAGATACAACTCACCACTATAACTGTTCCTCTGTCTGGAGATACAACTCACCACTATTAACTGTCCCTCTGTCTAGAGATACAACTCACCACTATAACTGTTCCTCTGGAGATACAACTCACTACTATAACTGTTCCTCTGGAGATACAACTCACTACTATAACTGTTCCTCTGTCTGGAGATACAACTCACCACTATAACGGTTCCACTGGAGATACAACTCACTACTATAACTGTTCCTCTGTCTGGAGATAACACTCACTACTATAACTTTTCCTCTGGAGATACAACTCACTACTATAACTGTTCCTCTGTCTGGAGATACAACTCACCACTATAACAGTTCCGCTGGAGATACAACTCACTACTATAACTGTTCTTCTGGAGATACAACTCACTGCTATAACTGTTCCTCTGGAGATACAACTTACTACTTTAACTGTTCTTCAAAAGATACAACTCACTACTATAACTGTCCCTCTGTCTGGAGATACAACTCACCACTATAACTGTTCCTCTGGAGATACAACTCACCACTATAACTGTCCCTCTGTCTGGAGATACAACTCACCACTATAACTGTTCCTCTGTCTGGAGATACAACTCACCACTATAACTGTGTCTCTGTCTGGAGATACAATTCACTACTATAACTGTGTCTCTGTCGGGAGATACAACTCACCACTATAACTGTTCCTCTGTCTGGAGATACAACTCGCTACTATAACTGTGTCTCTTTCTGGAGATACAATTCACTACTATAACTGTGTCTCTGTCGGGAGATACAACTCACCACTATAACTGTTCCTCTGTCTGGAGATACAACTCACCACAATAACTGTTCCTCTGTCTGGAGATACAACTCACCACTATAACTGTTCCTCTGGAGATACAACTCACCACTATAACTGTCCTCTGTCTGGAGATACAACTCACCACTATAACTGTGTCTCTGTCTGGAGATACAATTCACTACTATAACTGTGTCTCTGTCGGGAGATACAACTCACCACTATAACTGTTCCTCTGTCTGGAGATACAACTCGCTACTATAACTGTGTCTCTGTCTGGAGATACAACTCACTACTATAACTGATCCTCTGTCTGGAGATACAACTCACTACTATAACTGTTCCTCTGGAGATACAACTCACTACTATAACTGTTCCTCTGGAGATACAACTCACTACTATAACTGTTCCTCTGTCTGGAGATACAACTCACCACTATAACTGTTCCTCAGTCTGGAGATACAACTCACCACTTTAACTGTTCCTCTGTCTGGAGATAACACTCACTACTATAACTGTTCCACTGGAGATACAACTCACTACTATAACTGTTCCTCTGTCTGGAGATACAACTCACCACTATAACGGTTCCACTGGAGATACAACTCACTACTATAACTGTTCCTCTGGAGATACAACTCACTACTATAACTGTTCCTCTGGAGATACAACTCACTACTATAACTGTTCCTCTGTCTGGAGATACAACTCACCACTATAACTGTTCCTCTGTCTGGAGATAACACTCACTACTATAACTGTTCCTCTGGAGATACAACTCACTACTATAACTGTTCCTCTGTCTGGAGATACAACTCACCACTATAACAGTTCCGCTGGAGATACAACTCACTACTATAACTGTTCTTCTGGAGATACAACTCACTACTATAACTGTCCCTCTGTCTGGAGATACAACTCACTACTATAACTGTTCCTCTGTCTGGAGATACAATTCACCACTATAACTGTTCCTCTGTCTGGAGATACAATGCACCACTATAACTGTGTCTCTGTCTGGAGATACAATTCACTACTATGACTGTGTCTCTGTCTGGAGATACAACTCACCACTATAACTGTTCCTCTGTCTGGAGATACAACTCACCACTATAACTGTGTCTCTGTCTGGAGATACAACTCACCACTATAACTGTTCCTCTGTCTGGAGATACAACTCGCTACTATAACTGTGTCTCTGTCTGGAGATACAACTCACTACTATAACTGTTCCTCTGTCTGGAGATACAACTCACTACTATAACTGTTCCTCTGTCTGGAGACACAACTCACCACTAAAACTGTTCCTCTGTCTGGAGATACAATTCACTACTATAACTGTTCCTCTGTCTGGAGATACAACTCACCACAATAACTGTTCCTCTGTCTGGAGATACAACTCACTACTATAACTGTTCCTCTGTCTGGAGATACAACTCACCAGTATTAACTGTCCCTCTGTCTAGAGATACAACTCACCACTATAACTGTTCCTCTGGAGATACAACTTACCACTATAACTTTTCCTCTGGAGATACAACTCACCACTCTAACTGTTCCTCTGTCTGGAGATACAACTCACCACAATAACTGTTCCTCTGTCTGGAGATACAACTCACTACTATAACTGTTCCTCTGTCTGGAGATACAACTCACCAGTATTAACTGTCCCTCTGTCTAGAGATACAACTCACCACTATAACTGTTCCTCTGGAGATACAACTCACTACTATAACTGTTCCTCTGGAGATACAACTCACTACTATAACTGTGTCTCTGTCTGGAGATACAACTCACTACTATAACTGTTCCTCTGTCTGGAGATACAACTCACCACTAAAACTGTTCCTCTGTCTGGAGATACAATACACTACTATAACTGTTCCTCTGTCTGGAGATACAACTCACCACAATAACTGTTCCTCTGTCTGGAGATACAACTCACCACTAAAACTGTTCCTCTGTCTGGAGATACAATTCACTACTATAACTGTTCCTCTGTCTGGAGATACAACTCACCACAATAACTGTTCCTCTGTCTGGAGATACAACTCACGACTATAACTGTTCCTCTGTCTGGAGATACAACTCACTATTATAACTGTTCCTCTGTCTGGAGATACAACTCACCACTATAACTGTTCCTCTGTCTGGAGATACAACTCACCACTATAACTGTCCCTCTGTCTGGAGATACAACTCACCACTATAACTGTTCCTCTGGAGATACAACTCACTACTATAACTGTTCCTCTGGAGATACAACTCACTACTATAACTCTTCCTCTGTCTGGAGATACAACTCACCACTATAACTGTTCCTCTGTCTGGAGATACAACTCACCACTTTAACTGTTCCTCTGTCTGGAGATAACACTCACTGCTATAACTGTTCCACTGGAGATACAACTCACTACTATAACTGTTCCTCTGTCTGGAGATACAACTCACCATTATAACGGTTCCACTGGAGATACAACTCACTACTATAACTGTTCCTCTGGAGATACAACTCACTACTATAACTGTTCCTCTGTCTGGAGATACAACTCACCACTATAACTGTTCCTCTGTCTGGAGATAACACTCACTACTATAACTGTTCCTCTGGAGATACAACTCACTACTATAACTGTTCCTCTGTCTGGAGATACAACTCACCACTTTAACTGTTCCACTGTCTGGAGATAACACTCACCACTAAAACTGTTCCTCTGTCTGGAGATACAATACACTACTATAACTGTTCCTCTGTCTGGAGATACAACTCACCACAATAACTGTTCCTCTGTCTGGAGATACAACTCACCACTAAAACTGTTCCTCTGTCTGGAGATACAATTCACTACTATAACTGTTCCTCTGTCTGGAGATACAACTCACCACAATAACTGTTCCTCTGTCTGGAGATACAACTCACGACTATAACTGTTCCTCTGTCTGGAGATACAACTCACTATTATAACTGTTCCTCTGTCTGGAGATACAACTCACCACTATAACTGTTCCTCTGTCTGGAGATACAACTCACCACTATAACTGTCCCTCTGTCTAGAGATACAACTCACCACTATAACTGTTCCTCTGTCTGGAGATAACACTCACTACTATAACTGTTCCTCTGGAGATACAACTCACCACTAAAACTGTTCCTCTGTCTGGAGATACAATTCACTACTATAACTGTTCCTCTGTCTGGAGATACAACTCACCACAATAACTGTCCCTCTGTCTGGAGATACAACTCACTACTATAACTGTTCCTCTGTCTGGAGATACAATTCACCACTATAACTGTTCCTCTGTCTGGAGATACAATGCACCACTATAACTGTGTCTCTGTCTGGAGATACAATTCACTACTATGACTGTGTCTCTGTCTGGAGATACAACTCACCACTATAACTGTTCCTCTGTCTGGAGATACAACTCACCACTATAACTGTGTCTCTGTCTGGAGATACAACTCACCACTATAACTGTTCCTCTGTCTGGAGATACAACTCGCTACTATAACTGTGTCTCTGTCTGGAGATACAACTCACTACTATAACTGTTCCTCTGTCTGGAGATACAACTCACTACTATAACTGTTCCTCTGTCTGGAGACACAACTCACCACTAAAACTGTTCCTCTGTCTGGAGATACAATTCACTACTATAACTGTTCCTCTGTCTGGAGATACAACTCACCACAATAACTGTTCCTCTGTCTGGAGATACAACTCACTACTATAACTGTTCCTCTGTCTGGAGATACAACTCACCAGTATTAACTGTCCCTCTGTCTAGAGATACAACTCACCACTATAACTGTTCCTCTGGAGATACAACTTACCACTATAACTGTTCCTCTGGAGATACAACTCACCACTCTAACTGTTCCTCTGTCTGGAGATACAACTCACCACTATTAACTGTCCCTCTGTCTAGAGATACAACTCACCACTATAACTGTTCCTCTGGAGATACAACTCACTACTATAACTGTTCCTCTGGAGATACAACTCACTACTATAACTGTTCCTCTGTCTGGAGATACAACTCACCACTATAACTGTTCCTCTGTCTGGAGATACAACTCACCACTTTAACTGTTCCTCTGTCTGGAGATAACACTCACTGCTATAACTGTTCCACTGGAGATACAACTCACTACTATGACTGTTCCTCTGTCTGGAGATACAACTCACCATTATAACGGTTCCACTGGAGATACAACTCACTACTATAACTGTTCCTCTGGAGATACAACTCACTACTATAACTGTTCCTCTGTCTGGAGATACAACTCGCTACTATAACTGTGTCTCTGTCTTGAGATACAACTCACCACTTTAACTGTTCCACTGTCTGGAGATACAACTCACTACTATAACTGTTCCTCTGTCTGGAGACACAACTCACCACTAAAACTGTTCCTCTGTCTGGAGATACAATTCACTACTATAACTGTTCCTCTGTCTGGAGATACAACTCACCACAATAACTGTTCCTCTGTCTGGAGATACAACTCACTACTATAACTGTTCCTCTGTCTGGAGATACAACTCACCAGTATTAACTGTCCCTCTGTCTAGAGATACAACTCACCACTATAACTGTTCCTCTGGAGATACAACTCACGACTATAACTGTTCCTCTGTCTGGAGATACAACTCACTATTATAACTGTTCCTCTGTCTGGAGATACAACTCACCACTATAACTGTTCCTCTGTCTGGAGATACAACTCACCACTATAACTGTCCTCTGTCTAGAGATACAACTCACCACTATAACTGTTCCTCTGTCTGGAGATAACACTCACTACTATAACTGTTCCTCTGGAGATACAACTCACCACTAAAACTGTTCCTCTGTCTGGAGATACAATTCACTACTATAACTGTTCCTCTGTCTGGAGATACAACTCACCACAATAACTGTTCCTCTGTCTGGAGATACAACTCACCACTATAACTGTTCCTCTGGAGATACAACTCACTACTTTAACTGTTCCTCTGTCTGGAGATAACACTCACTGCTATAACTGTTCCACTGGAGATACAACTCACTACTATAACTGTTCCTCTGTCTGGAGATACAACTCACCATTATAACGGTTCCACTGGAGATACAACTCACTACTATAACTGTTCCTCTGGAGATACAACTCACTACTATAACTGTTCCTCTGTCTGGAGATACAACTCACCACTATAACTGTTCCTCTGTCTGGAGATAACACTCACTACTATAACTGTTCCTCTGGAGATACAACTCACTACTATAACTGTTCCTCTGTCTGGAGATACAACTCACCACTCTAACTGTTCCTCTGTCTGGAGATACAACTCACCACTTTAACTGTTCCACTGTCTGGAGATAACACTCACTACTATAACTGTTCCACTGGAGATACAACTCACTATAACTGTACCTCTGTCTGGAGATACAACTCACTACTATAACTGTTCCTCTGTCTGGAGACACAACTCACCACTAAAACTGTTCCTCTGTCTGGAGATACAATTCACTACTATAACTGTTCCTCTGTCTGGAGATACAACTCACCACAATAACTGTTCCTCTGTCTGGAGATACAACTCACTACTATAACTGTTCCTCTGTCTGGAGATACAACTCACCACAATTAACTGTCCTCTGTCTAGAGATACAACTCACCACTATAACTGTTCCTCTGGAGATACAACTCACCACTATAACTGTTCCTCTGGAGATACAACTCACCACTATAACTGTTCCTCTGTCTGGAGATACAACTCACCACTATTAACTGTCCCTCTGTCTAGAGTACAACTCACCAATATAACTGTTCCTCTGGAGATACAACTCACTACTATAACTGTTCCTCTGGAGATACAACTCACTACTATAACTGTGTCTCTGTCTGGAGATACAACTCACTACTATAACTGTTCCTCTGTCTGGAGATACAACTCACCACTAAAACTGTTCCTCTGTCTGGAGATACAATACACTACTATAACTGTTCCTCTGTCTGGAGATACAACTCACCACAATAACTGTTCCTCTGTCTGGAGATACAACTCACCACTAAAACTGTTCCTCTGTCTGGAGATACAATTCACTACTATAACTGTTCCTCTGTCTGGAGATACAACTCACCACAATAACTGTTCCTCTGTCTGGAGATACAACTCACGACTATAACTGTTCCTCTGTCTGGAGATACAACTCACTATTATAACTGTTCCTCTGTCTGGAGATACAACTCACCACTATAACTGTTCCTCTGTCTGGAGATACAACTCACCACTATAACTGTCCCTCTGTCTAGAGATACAACCCACCACTATAACTGTTCCTCTGTCTGGAGATAACACTCACTACTATAACTGTTCCTCTGGAGATACAACTCACCACTAAAACTGTTCCTCTGTCTGGAGATACAATTCACTACTATAACTGTTCCTCTGTCTGGAGATACAACTCACCACAATAACTGTTCCTCTGGAGATACAACTCACTACTATAACTGTTCCTCTGTCTGGAGATACAACTCACCACTATAACAGTTCCGCTGGAGATACAACTCACTGCTATAACTGTTCCTCTGGAGATACAACTTACTACTTTAACTGTTCTTCTAGAGATACAACTCACTACTATAACTGTCCCTCTGTCTGGAGATACAACTCACTACTATAACTGTTCCTCTGTCTGGAGATACAATTCACCACTATAACTGTTCCTCTGTCTGGAGATACAACGCACCACTATAACTGTGTCTCTGTCTGGAGATACAACTCACCACTATAACTGTTCCTCTGTCTGGAGATACAACTCACCACTATAACTGTGTCTCTGTCTGGAGATACAATTCACTACTATAACTGTGTCTCTGTCTGGAGATACAACTCACCACTATAACTGTTCCTCTGTCTGGAGATACAATTCACCACAATAACTGTTCCTCTGTCTGGAGTTACAACTCACCACTATAACTGTTCCTCTGGAGATACAACTCACTACTATAACTGTTCTTCTGTCTGGAGATACAACTCACTACTATAACTGTTCCTCTGTCTGGAGATACAACTCGCTACTATAACTGTGTCTCTGTCTTGAGATACAACTCACTACTATAACTGTTCCTCTGTCTGGAGATACAACTCACTACTATAACTGTTCCTCTGTCTGGAGACACAACTCACCACTAAAACTGTTCCTCTGTCTGGAGATACAATTCACTACTATAACTGTTCCTCTGTCTGGAGATACAACTCACCACAATAACTGTTCCTCTGTCTGGAGATACAACTCACTACTATAACTGTTCCTCTGTCTGGAGATACAACTCACCAGTATTAACTGTCCCTCTGTCTAGAGATACAACTCACCACTATAACTGTTCCTCTGGAGATACAACTCACTACTATAACTGTTCCTCTGGAGATACAACTCACCACTATAACTGTTCCTCTGTCTGGAGATACAACTCACCACTATTAACTGTCCCTCTGTCTAGAGATACAACTCACCACTATAACTGTTCCTCTGGAGATACAACTCACTACTATAACTGTTCCTCTGGAGATACAACTCACTACTATAACTGTTCCTCTGTCTGGAGATACAACTCACCACTATAACGGTTCCACTGGAGATACAACTCACTACTATAACTGTTCCTCAGGAGATACAACTCACTACTATAACTGTTCCTCTGTCTGGAGATACAACTCACCACTATAACTGTTTCTCTGTCTGGAGATAACACTCACTACTATAACTGTTCCTCTGGAGATACAACTCACTACTATAACTGTACCTCTGTCTGGAGATACAACTCACCACTATAACTGTTCCTCTGTCTGGAGATACAACTCACCACTTTAACTGTTCCACTGTCTGGAGATAACACTCACTACTATAACTGTTACACTGGAGATACAACTCACTACTATAACTGTTCCTCTGTCTGGAGATACAACTCACCACTATAACGGTTCCAGTGGAGATACAACTCACTACTATCACTGTTCCTCTGGAGATACAACTCACTGCTATAACTGTTCCTCTGGAGATACAACTTACTACTTTAACTGTTCTTCTAGAGATACAACTCACTACTATAACTGTCCCTCTGTCTGGAGGTACAACTCACTACTATAACTGTTCCTCTGTCTGGAGATACAACTCACTACTATAACTGTTCCTCTGTCTGGAGATACAACTCACTACTTTAACTGTTCCTCTGGAGATACAACTCACCACTATAACTATTCCTCTGGAGATACAACTCACTACTATAACTATTCCTCTGGAGATACAACTCACCACTATAACTGTCCCTCTGTCTAGAGATTACAACTCACCACTATAACTATTCCTCTGGAGATACAACTCACCACTATAGCTGTGCTTCTGCTCTAGGCATGTTGTTTGCCGCCCTGTTGTGCTGTCTATCTGTCTCAGCATCTTCTCTGCTGTCACTGTGCTTCTTAATGTTCTCTGTCTGTCTGTCTCGCTGTCTGTCTGTCTGTTTAAGCCTCATATTTTATGAATGCCAAGCTAACGACTTAGGCAATATTGCAAATTAGTGCCTGTCATATGTGTTCTCCTGAATCAACACCTACCCTATGTGTTAATTATTATTACCAGGCTCAAGACTAACATTTTCCCCTGGTGTCAGTAACTTTTACAGCTGTTGGCACCAGCCCATGATTTGGTCGGACACAAGTCATCAGTAATCACTTCAGAAAGTAATTCATAGTACTTTATTAAGAAGTAAAACAAATAGACTATTGAGGTATTGTCACGGCCGTTAAAAGAAGAGGACCAAGGTGCAGCGTGCTGAGCGTACATGTTCCTTTTATTAATCAAAATGATGCCGAACAAATCAATAAACACTACAAAAACAAACCGTGAAGCTCAAAGGCTATGTGCCCTAAACAAAGTTAACTTCCCACAAAGAAAGGATGGAAAAAGGGCTACCTAAGTATGGTTCCCAATCAGAGAGAACGATAGACAGCTGTCCCTGATTGAAAACCATACCCGGCCAAAACATAGAAATACAAAATCATAGATAACAAAACATAGAATGCCCACCCCAAATCACACCCTGACCAAACCAAATAGAGATATTAAAAGGCTCTCTACAGTCAGGGCATGACAGGTATTCAAGAAACAAGTTGTTTAATCTAACATGTACAAGCAGGAATGCATGATTCAGGATATTGTGATGTGCAACGTAATCTAGTTATTTGTCATGAATTTCGGGTGAACAATTAGACTATAGTTTCTATTTTAATGTCAAAATAGGACTGCAGAATTTCCTGATCATGTTTTTGTTCATTAGAGATGAATGACATCCATCTTTATATGCACTAGCTAATGTCATAGGCTAAGAAGAGGGAGAGGAAGTGTAGGAAGTGGAAAGTGGAAGTGGAAGAGGAAGTGGAAACTCAAAACACATGAACTAGATTGCTAACTCTAAATATAATACCCACTGCTAGTATCCATGCATTCATCCAACAGTAAGTTTAATGTCCTAAAAAAGTGTAGCAGTTGTAGGCTACTACCCATGAGACCTATAGGCTTATGCCCTTGCAATAGTTGGTGCACATTTTGCGTGCGCGCTGCTCCATATCTCAAAGCCATATCAAATACCTTGGCTTTAAAATAGTTGCTATTGAGCTGAATACACCTACAAAAAGCTGAGACCCTCCTCTCTTCGACAGAGTCAAGGGGATGAAGCTTCCAAAGCTGTGTTCTTGAGGGCAGAGGGGGAGAGGAGAGTGGCTTGCTCATTACGTCAACAGGCCCTAGCGAGGGCACAAGGCACACGGGCCGGGCAGACACTTGAATTTCAGGAATCATGAGCATAATGCACTTCAATGATCATTTTGTTATGATCCATGATCGTGGCTGTCTAATTGAAGACACAGTGAGAGTCAGAGCAGATCTCTTTGCTGAAGCTGCATTTGACTTTGAATGTGAGTTTGCTTGACAACTCAGCTTAACAGAAAATGGTGCCGGCCGTTGCCCACTGATCAGCTAAAGGATTCTGGGCGCCAATGACATGGACGTTGGTTAAGGCAGCCCTGCGCACCTCTCTGATTCAGAGGGGTTAAGTGTGGAAGACACATTTCGATTGAAATTAAGTTGTGCAACTGACTACGCATCCCCTTTCCTATCGTATCAACATGATGACGCCGACAGAGATGGTCGACCTTCAGGTCCTTAGAAAATGATGCAGTTATTCGTTTTTTTATATATTATTTCTTACATTGTTAGGCCAGAAAATCTCAAGTGTTATTAGATAAAGCCGGTAAGAACTATTGGATGTAAAAGCGATGTCAACTTACCATCATTATGACCAGGAATACGTCTTTCCCAAAGGGGATCCTTTGTTCGGACCTCCACCCTGGACATGGGATCTTAACCCAGAGGCCGACCCAAAACAACGCAGTCGCCGCAGGAGAGGCAGACAGAGCGGCCTACTGGTCAGACTCAGAAGGCGAGCACACCATCCACCACTTCCTAGCATATTACTCGCCAATGTCCAATCTCTAGATAACAAGGTGGACAAAATTAGAGCACGAGTTGCCTTCCAGAGACAGCGATAGTAACATTCTCTGATTCACGGAAACGTGGCTCACTCGGGATAAGTTGTCAGAGTCGGTACAGCCACCCGGTTTCTTCATGCATCGCGCCGACAGAAACAAACATCTTCCTGGTAAGAAGTAGGGCGGGGTGTATGCCTTATGATTAACGACTCATTGTGTATTCATAACAACATGCAGGAACTCAAGTTCTTTTTGCCACCTGACCTAGAATTCCTTACAATCAAATGTCAACCGCATTATCTTCCAAGAGAATTCTCTTTGATCATAGTCACAGCCGTGTATATCCCCCCAAGCAGATACCTCTTCGGCCCTGAAAGAACTTCACTGGACTATGTAAACTAGAAACCATACATCCTGAGGCTGTATTTATTGTAGCTGTGGATTTTAACGAAGCTAACCTAAGATCAATACTCCATAAATTCTATCAGCATATCGAATGCGCGACACGAGCTGGCAAATTTCTGGATCATTGCTACTTGAACTTCCGCGATGCATACAAAGCTCTCCCCCGCCCTGCCTTCGGGCAAATCTGACCATTTCTCCATTTTGTTGATCTCAGCCTAAATACAGGACTAAAACAGGAAACGCCCATGCTCAAGTCAATACAATGCTGGTCTGACCAATTGGATTCCATGCTTAAAGATTGCTTCGATCACGTGGACTGGGATATGTTCCGGGTAGCCTCAGACAACAAAGTTGATGTATACGCTGACTCGGTAAGCGAGTTTATTAGCAAGTGCTTCGGAGATGGCGTACCTGCTGTGACGATTAAAACCTTCCCTAACCAGAAACTGTGAAATAATGGCAGCATTCGCACAAAACTGAAAGCGCGAACCACCACTTTTAATCATGGCAAGGCTACCGGAAACACGACCGAATACAAACAGTGCAGCTATTCCCTCCGCAAAGCAATCAAACAAGCAAAGCTTCAGTATAGAGACAAAGTAGAGTCACAATTCAATGGCTCAAACACGATATGTATGTGGCAGGATCTACAGTCAATCAGGGATTACAAAAAGAAAACCAGCCCTGTCGTGGACATCGACATCTTGCTCCCAGACAAATTAAACAACTTCTTTGCTCGCTTTGAGGACAATACAGTGCCACTGACACAGCCCTCTACCAAAGCCTGTGGGCTCTCCTTCTCTGTGGCCAACGTGAATAAAACATTTAAACGCGTTAACCCTCGCAAGGCTACCGGCCCAGACGGAATCCCTAGCCGCGTCCTCAGAGCATGCGCAGACCAACTGGCTGGTGTGTTTACGGACAGATTAAACCAATATTCATCCCTATCCCAGTCTGTTGTCCCCACATGCTTCAAGATGGCCACCATTGTTCTTGTTCCCAATAATGCTACGGTAACTGAACTAAATGACTATCGCCTCATTGCACTCACTTATGTCATCATGAAGTGATTTGAGAGGCTAGTCAAGGATCATATCACCTCCAACTTACCTGATACCCTAGACCCACACCAATTTGCTTACCGCCCTGATAGGTCCACTGACGATGCAATCGCCATCACACTGCATACTGCCCTATCCCAACTGGACAAGCAACAGCACCTCTTCAACCTCAGGAGGCTGAAGAAATTTGGCTTGTCACCTAAAACATTCACAAACTTTTACAGATGCACAATCAAGAGCCTCCTGTCGGG
>NC_056430.1:30351853-30356853 GCF_018296145.1 Oncorhynchus tshawytscha | reverse complement strand
GGGTCTAATTCTAAGAGAAAGGTAGAGTTTGATAAATCAATTGAAGATGAAAAAGGTGTAGAGATGGTGGAGTATTCTTCTGGGGAGGATAGTGAGAGTGAGTCATCTGACGCGTCACAACAATATAGTGAGATAAATGGGGTGGAAGGGAGGTATGGGATCGAGAAGATACGTCAATTTTTGAAGTTGACAAAAGGGAAGAAATATATGCAGGATTACAATGTAACTGATTTTTTCCCTGAACGTGAATTGTTTATTGAATCAGCAAAGTTTCTGATGTCAAAAATTACAGGGGGAAGTTTGAAAAGCCCTGAAATTGCTAGACTCAAGAAAGTGGTCACGAGAGTGATAAGTGATGTAAATTCTAAAGAAAATGAAAGAGTTCAGTTGCAGTCTTAACTCTGTAAAGAGATGTGGTGGCTGTATCTTCCTCTGTATATTTTTTTTTATCCATGTGCAGTTTTAAGATTTCTTCTTTAAACGTAAATGGGGCAAGAGATGTTAAAAAAAGAGCCATGGTGTCTGATAAATCTATATGCCCCAGTGGTGACAGTTGAGAAGGTATGTTTTTTAGAGACACTATCAAATACCATTGAGAAATGTAACAAAGAAGATTATTTGTTTATTGCTGGGGATTTTAACTGCACAGTTAGTGATTTAGATAGAAATCACCAAGAACCTCATATAGCCTCAAGGATGTTTTTAAAATGCCTCATTGTAACAAATGAATTGTGTGATATTTGGCGGAGTCAACATGGAGGAACAAGGCAGTACACCTGGGCGCATGTGAGAGAGAACATCATCTCTATGGCCAGGTTAGATAGGTTTTATGTTTTTGAGCATCAATCTCAAGTTTGTAAATCAAGTGTGATAACTCCAGTGGGATTTTCTGATCATTGTTTAATAACAGAGGTGGTGTTCATTAACGATGTAAAACCCAAAAGCGCATACTGGCATTTTAATATAACTTTATTGAGTGATGCTCACTTCAGGAACTGTTTCAGTTTGTTTTGGGAGAGGTGGAGGTCTCAAAAGGCCAGTTTTGTATCCATTCAACAGTGGTGGGATATAGGGAAAATCCAGATTCAACAATTTTGTAATCAATACACGAGGAATGTCACCAAAGATATCACCAGATCAATGAAAGCCCTAGAGATTGAAATAGTGGAACTCATGACGTTGGTTGAGACCACAGGAGATCGAGGCCATACTCAGGCCCTCAAGAGGAGAAAAACTGCATTGGCAGACCTGCTGGGTATCAGAGCACAGGGGGCACTGGTGAGAAGTACATTTCAGGGAATATCTGAAATGGATGCCTCATCCAAATTTTTCTTTGGTTTAGAGAAAAGAATGGACAAAGAAAAATTATTCATTGTCTCAAATCATCTGTTGGACAAGAGCTCACTAGCCCTAGTGAAATTAGAAAGAGGGCAGTAGAGTTCTATGCTGAGCTCTACAAGTGTGAGTACAAAGAGGACAAAACAGTGACACAGCAGTTCTTTGATGGGCTCCCAAAGGTGGCTGCAGAAGCTCAGGTTGAGCTTGAGCAACCATTGTCTTTGCAGGATTTATACACTGCATTAAAAGGCATGGAAAATGGAAGGGCACCAGGCATTGATGGGCTTCCCGTTGACTTTTTTAAGTCTTTTTGGGCTATGTTGGGTGAGGATTGGTTAGAAGTAGCTAATGATAGTTTAACCGGAGGGTTACTACCAATAAGCTGCAGAAGGGCTGTCCTCACCCTACTGCCCAAAAATGGTGACCCGAGGGAGGTAAAGAACTGGAGGCCGGTGGCTTTATTGTGCACTGATTATAAGATATTGTCAAAAGCTTTGTCCAACAGGCTGAGGGAGGTGATGGGGCAAATCATACATACGGATCAGTCCTACTGTGTTCCTGGCAGGCAGATAGGGGATAACATTTCTCTGAGTCGTGATTTTTTGGACGTCTCTAGGGCTATTGGGTTGGATGCTGGTCTAATTTCAATTGATCAGGAAAAGGCATTTGACCGAGTTGAACATCAATATTTATGGCACACGTTTGAGGCGTTTGGGTTCAGCTCTGGTTTTATTGCCATGATAAAGGTGATATATGGTGACATTGAAAGTGTATTGAAAGTTAACGGTGGTTTGAGTGCTCCTTTTAAAGTGTGTAGAGGTATTAGGCAGGGATGTTCTATGTCAGGGATGTTATATGCCATTGCTATAGAGCCACTACTAAATAGCATTAGAAGGCGCATTGCAGGGGTGTGCCTTTCAGAGGATATTCCTCCTATTCGTCTCTCAGCCTATGCTGATGATGTAGTTGTGTTAGTGAAAAATCAAGCGGAGGTGGATAGCTTGAGTCTAATGGTTGATCGTTTTAGGGAATATCCTCTGCAAAGGTAAATTGGGAAAAGAGTTGTGCGTTACAGATTGGAGAATGGTCTGGAGGGATCATGGCTTTGCCAGGGGGCTAGAATGGTGTAAGGGAGGTTTTAAGTATCTTGGAATATACCTAGGAGATGAGGGGACTATGGAAAAAATTGGAGTGGGGTGGTTGAAATGGTGGAAGGGAGGATGAGGAGATGGCGTTGGTTATTATCTCGTATGTCATATAGGGGGCGCACTATTATAGTTAATAATGTGATTGCATCTGCACTGTGGCATCGGTTGTCAGTTTTAGAACCACCATCTGGCCTTCTGGCTAAGATACAGGCAATTATTGTGGATTTCTTTTGGGATAAATATCACTGGGTTCCACAAAGTGTTTTGTATTTGTCAAAAGAAGAGGGGGGACAAGGTCTTGTACATCTTGCTAGTAGGGCTGCTGCTTTCCGGTTTCAGTTTATTCAAAGGTTGCTTTATGGACCGGAAAATGTGGTGTGGAGAGGGGTGGCAGGTCTTATATTACAACGGGTTGGAGGATTAGGTTTAAAGAAGGCTTTATTTCTGGTTGATAGTAGCCAGATTTCTAGGGAGGGAGTACCTCCGTTTTACAGAGGACTTCTCAGAGTGTGGAGCATAATGAAGGTGTCTAGACGAACTTCAGCGGAGTCAGTGCATTGGCTGTTGGAGGAACCTCTGGTGTATGGGGCAAGACTGGATTGTACAACTGCAGCTGTTCCACATTTCTCCAAGATTCTGGTGAAGGGGAAAATCATCACCTTAAGACAGTTAATGGCCATGGCTGGGCCCGCATTAATGGATGGAAGACGGGTGGCAGAACATTTGGGGATGAGGTCGGAAAGGATTGTCGGACAAATGCTGGGGAGCTGTAGGAAGGCTCTGTCAGCGGAAGAATGGGGTATGCTTAGTAGCCACAAGAAGAAGGTACAAGATGAAGACGTCTCATTTCCAAGACTAGGGATTACACCAAATATCCCAGAGTCAGAAAGAAAGGCGTTATTGCTGGATTTGAGAGGGTTGGAGGAGGTGGGTTTGGATGAGGTGAATGGGAAGGACTTGTATAGGGGGTGTGTCAAGGTGTTGAATAAAGATAAATTGAAAAATAGAAAAGACACTCCATGGAGGGTAAAATTGGGCATTGATGATAGGGTAAAGCCAGCATGGAGGGCACTGTACAAACCACCGTTACAAAAGGGTACTGGTGATATGCAATGGAGGGTTTTACATGGCATCATTGCAGTTAATGCTTTTGTATCTGTTATTAATTCAGATGTTAGAGATGGATGTCCTTTTTGTAATATGAGAAAACATTTTTCACTGTTTTATGGAGTGTGAGAGGATAAAACCTCTATTGGAAATGCTGGAATCTTTGTTTAAAGCTGTAGGGGAATTTTTCAATAACACTGTTTTTATTTTGGGGTTTCAATATAGTAAACAACAGAAAAGAAAATGTCAAATGTTAAATTTTATTTTGGGACAAGCTAAGATGTCAATTTTTCTGAGTAGAAAACACAAGATAGAAACGGGATATGGGCAGGATGTAAGATGTGTTTTTAAAGGATTAGTGAAAGCAAGAATAAAAGTAGATTTTGAGTTATTTTCAGCTGTAAAAGATCTCCTATTATTTGAGAAGTGGGCCTACGAAAGAGCACTTTGTTTTGTAGAGGAGGGGAAATAATTTTTTGCTGATGAAATAAGTTGAATATATATGTTATGTATTTATTTTTGTTTAGGAATTACATTTGTTGTTTCATTTCTGAAAAGGCAGTGTGTCATTTTTTTTATGTTAACACTTGAGTAAAAAATAAAGGTTTTCTAAAAACTCAAACTCTCTCTCTCTCTCTCTCTCATGACTTCCTCTGTCAAAGGCCACAGGTATGTGTTTATACTCTAGCTGTAGATATACAGAGTTCAGCAAAATACAGTGTTTCACATATTATCCAGAGCATTCACCTTAAGATAGCTAGGTGAAACGCATCAAGATCTCATGGGTTGCTCCTCCTGCTCTGCTTCGTTCTGTTTCTCCAAACGTCAAATTTCAAAGTTAAGGGTTAAGGTTTGTGACAGGGTTAAAACAAAAACATTTAACTACGGATCTGGAGTCATGGGATGGACCTAAGATGGACCTAAGATGGACCTAAGATGGACCTAAGTTTAGCAAAAATAGCTTTAAAAAAATCATACAAATCTGAAACATATGAATACAAAAAATCTGAGAACAGATTTTAATGTTTAACACACACACACACACACTTCAAATACTGTAGATCTATGACTTGGCCTCATCCCAAAGGCAACAATCTGTATACTGTAACTCCTAACTATCAGAAGCACTTACCTCATGAAATCACATAGCTGTCTCCAGCTGTGAAGGTTCCCTGCATGAACCACACTCAGTGTGAAAACAACAATATTAGCCCAGCTCCAGCCAGCCTGGCTTCCCTTGCTGTGTTTTCCTTATCCAAGCCAGAGTCATTGGGCTTGTGTGGGGAGCTGTCTGAGGCACACACATAGGTGCGGACGCACAAACGAGAACACACACAGGCAGACACACAATCTGAATACACACACAGCTGGACTCAATTTGGATTATTCCCCTGTTTTCTGGGGGCA
>NC_056430.1:30226853-30346853 GCF_018296145.1 Oncorhynchus tshawytscha | reverse complement strand
CTAGCCTGTCCTCACCTCTGTCTTACACTACATGGAGCTACAAAGAGAGAACAGAGACTATAGACTGAGAGAGAGAGAGAGAGAGAGAGAGAGAGAGAGAGAGAGAGAGAGAGAGAGAGACAGAGAGAGACAGAGAGAGACAGAGACAGAGAGACAGAGAGAGACAGACAGACAGAGAGAGAGAGAGAGAGAGAGAGAGAGAGAGAGAGAGAGAGAGAGAGAGAGAGGAATGATGGAGGACCACAGTGTGTGACGGAGAGGTGCTGCATTATAACTCCCAGACAGTGTCCTGAGAATGCGATCATGGCGTTATAAGCACTGTGATATCATTATAGCTCTCAGACAGTGTCCTGAGAATGCTATCATAGCGTGTAAGCACTGTGATATCATTATAACTCCCAGACAGTGTCCTGAGAATGCTATCATAGTGTTACAAGCACTGTGATATGATTATAACTCCCAGACAGTGTCCTGAGAATGCTATCATAGCATTACAAGCACTGTGATATCATTATGACTCCCAGACAGTGTCCTGAGAATGCTATCATAGTGTGTAAGCACTGTGATATCATTATAACTCCCAGACAGTGTCCTGAGAATGCTATCATAGCGTTACAAGCACTGTGATATCATTATAACTCCCAGACAGTGTCCTGAGAATGTTATCATAGCGTGTAAGCACTGTGATATCATTATAACTCCCAGACAGTGTCCTGAGAATGCTATCATAGCGTTACAAGCACTGTGATATCATTGTAACACCGTTGTCTCAGGGTTCTCTTCTTCTCTCTTCTGTTGTAGATGTGTTCCAGATGTTTGTGATCCCTCTCTGAACCACAGGGATCTGACAAACTGTAGTCATGTGATCCACAGGAGAGAGCAGGACCAACCTCCTATCCTTCCTCATGCCTCTGTCTCCCACCATCATCTTTGATTTCTTCTGTTTCTTCATCCTCCCCACAGCTTGGCAATTTGGTGGTGGGGCATGTGTGTGTGTGTGTGTGTGTGTGTGTGTGTGTGTGTGTGTGTGTGAGCGTGTTTTTGAGAGTGTACGAGTGTGCATATTTGTATGTGTGTTTGTGTTCTGTATGTGTGTTGGATTGGAAACAGGTCACTCTCATTGCCAGTAAAGCGTCATTAATCACCCAGCCAGCTGATAGGCCTGGGTCTGGAAGTCTAAACCACAATCACTTATTGGTTATGAACATCCCGTATAACCATCTATCACCCATCTGGATTTTATTGTCCTCCTCTCAGTGCGTGTGTGCGTGTGTGTGTGCGTTTGCGTGTGTGTGTGTGTGTGTACTCATCTGGACCCCTGGGGGGAGTGGGAAAAGTTGAGAGAAAAGAGGGGGAAGAGAAATATAAAGAGTGAAGGAAGAGAGGAGAGGGAGAAATGGACAATCCCCTCTCTGCTAATTGCAAAACAAAGATGTGTTAAAACTCAAACTCCCGTCCATCCTTTTTAGTGGAAAAGCACACCAGAACCATCAGACAACGTTTTGGCAACATTCCACCAACGTTGTTTGGCTGCTCTGAAGCATCCCACCAAAGGGTCATATGCCAAACAGATGTGCTGATGAGCGGGATGTGGTGTTAGATTCCTCGGTGAGGATAAGCGGAATGTGGTGTTGGATTTCTTGGTGAGGATAAGAAGGCGGGATGTGGTGTTGGATTCCTTGGTGAGGATAAGCAGGATGTGGTGTTGGATTCCTAGGTGTTCAGGGGTCGTTAGCTGTTATAATTCCAGGTGGAATATATTTTTTTTTCATAATAAAAATGTTTTAAATAAAAAAAATAAAAAAAGCTTCCGAGCTTGCGGTAGGATTCCGGAGATATGAGGAAGAATAAGCCCGACTAACTCTGGTTTGAGTCGCGCTGTACAGACTGGCGATAGTTGTCCGGGATAAAGGTAGCTGATGACCGCTAGCAAAGGATAGCTGACTGCTAGCTAGTGGCTTCGGAATGTATTCGATGGGCCTCGTAAACCAACAGTCCGTTGTGCTCTAGACAGCTAGCATTCAGGGGACATTAGCTGCGAAGGTCGGAAGGTGAGAAGGTTCAGAGCGATAGGAATCCGGGGATATGGAGAGAAAAATAGGTCTGGTATGCTCTGGTTGAATAGCGTTGTACCAACTGGCGAGAGCTTTCCAAGCTAGCCGATAGCTGGCTAGTTAGCTGGCTAGTTTATGTTGGAGAGATTCCAGTAATAGAGGCAGAGAAAAATACTTTAGAGGAAAAGCAGGTCCACACCACATTGGGTGAGGCGTGTTGCAGGAGAGGATTTTGAAGTTGAGGTTTAGAAAAATATAAAAAGATGCGCAAAAAAAATATATAAAAATATATATACATGGGACATGACAAGACGAAGGACAAATACATCTGAATGCTACGCCATCTTGCTACGCCATCTTGTCTTCAGGTTGGCTACACAACCCAGAGGCACCAACAGCTAAGACATCTAACCACTCAGTCACGTCTTATTCTTAACAACTCTCTCTCTGGGGTTCGGTCTCATCTTTCTTCTGTATGTTCTCTCTTCCTCCTTCTCTCCATTTCTCCCCTTGCGTTCTCTCTTTCTCGCCCCTTCTCAATCTCCCTCACTCCCTCCTTGTCTCAAGTGTATTTGATCTTCTTCTCTGTTAGCTGTGATTGGTTCTGACAGGCAGACGGCAGTTCTAGCTGTGTTAATTGTTCTGCTTATTTTGTCCTGTCTCTCTTCCACTATTTTCATTTCAGCATTCCACGCTAAACTGACTCCAACGCTCCCTGTATGGGGCTTGACACACACACACACACACACACACACACACACACACACACACACACACACACACACACACACACACACACACACACACACACACACACACACACACACACACACACAAACGCTCTCTGAATAGAGTTTACTTAACACATCTTCTGAAGAGTCAGGGATTAAAACAACAATTGTTTCAAACAGCAAGGGGCCAATCCCATCCCAGCAGCTGAGAGTCAGACAAACAGAGGAGGTTAATGCTAAAACCACAGTAGTCCTCTCTCTCAGCAGCAGCACACACACACACACACACGCACGCACGCACACACACACGCACACACGCACACATGCACACACGCACACACACACACAAACACACACACACACACACACATCACACTCAGCAGCACACACACATCACACTCAGCAGCCCACACACATCACACTCAGCAGCCCACACACATCACACTCAGCAGCCCACACATCACATCACACTTAGCAGCCCACACACATCACACTCAGCAGCCCACACACACATCACATCACACATCACATCACACTCAGCAGCCCACACACATCACACTCAGCAGCACACACACATCACACTCAGCAGCCCACACACATCACACTCAGCAGCACACACACATCACACTCAGCAGCCCACACACATCACACTCAGCAGCCCACACACATCACACTCAGCAGCCCACACACATCACACTCAGCAGCCCACACACATCACACTCAGCAGCCCACACACATCACACTCAGCAGCCCACACACATCACACTCAGCAGCCCACACACACACACATCACACTCAGCAGCCCACACACATCACATCACACATCACATCACACTCAGCAGCCCACATCACATCACACTCAGCAGCCCACACACATCACACTCAGCAGCCCACACACATCACACTCAGCAGCCCACACACATCACACTCAGCAGCCCACACACACATCACATCACACATCACATCACACTCAGCAGCCCACATCACATCACACTCAGCAGCCCACACACAGCATTACACGCACAGCACATCACACACAGCAGCACACACACATCACACTCAGCAGCACACACACATCACACTCAGCAGCCCACACACACACACATCACACTCAGCAGCCCACACACACACACATCACACATCACATCACACTCAGCAGCCCACACACACACACATCACACTCAGCAGCCCACACACACACACTCACACTCAGCAGCACACACACATCACACTCAGCAGCCCACACACACATCACATCACACATCACATCACACTCAGCAGCCCACACACAGCATTACACGCACAGCACATCACACTCAGCAGCCCACACACATCAGACTCAGCAGCCCACACACATCACACTCAGCAGCCCACACACACATCACATCACACATCACATCACACTCAGCAGCCCACACACAGCATTACACGCACAGCACATCACACACAGCAGCACACACACATCACACACAGCAGCACACACACACATCACATCACACACAGCAGCACACACACACATCACACACAGCATCACACACACACATCACATCTCATTCAGCAGCACACACACACACATCACACTCAGCAGCACACACACATCACACTCAGCAGCCCACACATCACACTCAGCAGCCCACACATCACACTCAGCAGCTGTCTTGGAGAATCATTTAAAAATATAACACTTACAAGAACTTGTGAATTCAATATAGGCTTTTAATACAAACATATCAGAAGCCTAGATGGTCCGCGGAACACACACTTTCCCAGAGCACTGGCTCTGTCTTTATACACACACAGTATATGAGTCCATTCCATATGTTAATGAAGTTACTTCCCTCAAGTCATCGACCACCATTATCTTTCAGTCCAGGCTTCTTCCATGTTCATGCCTAATAACGCCTGTATCCGCTCTTGATTAGATTACAATGGTGGCAGGACCTTCTCATGTCCTAAAATTAATGTATATCTATCTTACCCTAAGCACTTATGTCCTTTACCCTCTCTATCTAATCTTTATAATGATGTCCTGCTCCTTCCATAGTAGATAATGTATTTAAGGGTCACATCCTCCTCTTTGCCCTAAGCCCTTATGCACAGTAAAGCACGTATGGCTTCGGCCATTACACTTATGTCTGTTTAATCTTTGGTTTCCTGTCCGCTTTCTGTTTGTGGTCTAATGTATACCTATCTTTGCTCAATAGTGTCATATCTGTCTCTATATGTAACTCTATATGTAACTCCTCTGGGGCTAATTAAGCCCCCAAAACTACACCAAAAGGACATATAGAGTGAAGGCCAATACCAACAGTTGACAAAGACATTATCAAAAATTAAGCTTACAAATCACCTGGCATAAACATCTCCAATACATAAACACAGATAGGAGTAAAAGATCCCATTTGAAACATAAAACACTTACAAATCCCAACTAGACCAAACATCTCCAAACAATAACATAGGAGTAAAAGATCTAGTCTGTAAAAAATAAAACACTTATAATCAATCATTATATTGTGAAGAAGCAATGAGCATGTAGTATGCCCACACACCCAGAAACTATCAGCTATTCCTCAATTCTGATTCTTTAATATTTCAACAGATAATGTTACTTGAGTCATATTACCACATTTACCTTTGTGATTCACAATCATTCCTTTATCAAATTGACTAACTCCTGTAGTTTCTAACACCCAAATAGTTTATTCAATTAACTATAGTGTTTCCCACATCCATTCCATTATCTCCACAGCTGTAAAAACATTAATTTTTCTTTTGTCTTTTCTTTTTACAATAGTAAACATCATTATGAGGACCATTCAATTCAGTTCTTATGTTGCACATTCATGTTCTCCCAACATATTTTTATTTAATTCACTTCTGCCTTTAGTGTTACCTAGTGCCAAACTGCATTCTGTGTTACACAAAGGAATGTAGTATTTTCTCTGAATACATTGAACATTTTACTTTTAACACATTCTTCAAATGATGCAAGTTCAGGTACTATCAAAAGATCAGACAAAGGTGATTTGCTACACAAAATACAATTGTCCATCCTATGTTTGTTTTTGCTTTATACTTAGCCCATTCGTACCACTCGTTCTTCACTACTTCTTCTCGTGTGGTGTCCTTGAGTGGTTCTGATTTCTGAGATATATGTCGCTTTTACAATGTTTAGGTCTTGAGGTATATCATTAGAGTTTGTCAAAAAAGTTCAAAATGTCAGTAAAAAACCCTCCTGATTCTGATGCTTCAGGTTTCTTTGTGGGTACAGTGGACTGCTTGGTAAGGGCAGTTGATGTTATCTTAGTGGTAGCTACTGTGGTCTTCACAGCAGCTGCCACCATTGTTGTTGTCGTTATTCTAGTTGTCACAGGTTCTTACTGTTCAGGTGCAGGGGTGGGATCAATCTTAATGACCATGGTGCTACTCCCTTCGGTCACTGTTGTTCTTGTTATTTCAACTATATGTTCCTCACCTTCCACTGGTTCAATCTTGTTCATGATGAGCACCCACTCGTCATCTTCTTTGATTAATGTCAGGTCACTTCCTTTCGGATCCCCTATGACTTCTCCCTTCGTTTGATGATGTGTCCATCCACAGAATGCAATCTCAGGTAGAGGCTTGATCCTTTTGATTGAGATTGTCTTTTGTTCACCTGTTTCAGTTATATGTTGAGGTGGAACAGAGATTCTAACCTTGTCAGTCTTTTTAGATTGTTTGACTGGTCCCTCTCTTCTCTTCCTGTTTCCACCCTACATCTTGATTGTGCGTGAGTCTGTTGTTTCTGTACTAGTGTTCACTATTCCTTTTGCTATGTCAATGTCTTTGTTCTTCTGTCGTTCTAACTTCAATTGTCTGTTAAGGGGACCATTCAAGAGTTGAAAAGTCCATTGTGGGGAAATCCCCATTTTCTTCAGCTTGCGGGACTTTTCCTTCTCTTTGTGGGGTCTCTCCTTCTGTTCCTTGTGAGGCCTCTCCTCCTCTTTCTTCCCCTGAGGCTCCCTCCTCAGGCCGGACTGGGCTTCCCTCTGGAAGGGTGTCAATTTTAGGGAAGAAATGTTCCCATTCTGCAGGTGGTACTTCGGGGTCCCACTGTGGAGGGCTTCTGTCAAAGAGGTCTGCCACAACAGGTATGTCATCAAGAGTAGCAGGCATGTTACTCCCTCCCATCCCTGGACTCTCTGACCCCACAGGAGTGAATTCTGGTTGTTCGCAGGTTCTCTTCTCCAGTGTTGTCTCTCCTTCATCTTCTTCTGGGTGCATTAGGCGATGCACCTGTCACATTTTGGCTTTCACCTGATCTGCTGTTCTCTTGGCTCCTCCCTGGTGTCTCGATTGCTTTTACTGTTCCTGTTCCCTCCGGGCTCCTGCCTGATGGATCAGCATCCTCTGTGTCCTCATCTCTATATGGTTGTGTCCTTCTTTCTGTTGGGACTCGGGTGCAGTGATTCAGATGGTACCACGTCTTGCTTCCTTTCACTTGGACGGCCGTGTTTGTTGCTGCAGCCACCACGTAGGGTCCTTCTCTCCTCGGTTGATCCCACTTCCTCCGGAACACTCGAACGTAGACTAGATCTCCTGGTATCACTGGGAGAGGTCCTTCTGGTCCCCTTGGATCATCAGATGTGGAACCTCTCATCCTGGTTCAGGTTTCTGGCTTCTTTCTGTGAGGCATTCAGACGTAGAGACTCATGGCCTCTGTTCTATGATTACACCATACATTCTCTTACTTCCATCACTCATCACACAACAAACTGACATTCCAGCTGAGGCTGGCGAACCCTTCTCCATCTGGTTTCCTAAACATAAGACTTGGAAAACAAAGGACAAAACATAACAGTATTGACAATGTTATGTGTTATGCATGAATATATTCATGAATTCTGAAATCTGAGACCATGACAATTCCCACTCTCTCTTCACCTGACTCTATGCCTCCAGGATACTTTTCTGCTGGACTCCACAAAAATGGAAGCCCTGATAAGCTTCCTCGTGCTTTTACCCAGTCTTCCCCTTTCGGCCCCAGGTTCTGAGAGGTGTTCCCAAATCATGTCATTTTTTACTTAGTTCCCCATCTGCTCTATTTCAACTGATAAGCATGTGCATAACCTTAGTCAACATTATTTCTTCTTGAAGTAATTCAACACTGAATGGGCTTTCACATCGAGCCTTCAACATGTTGTTTAGAGTACAACTACCCTAACATCTATTCTTTTTCACATGATACATTAACAAAATAAAACAAGTAACCCCCAAACTCAACCCAGTATTTCTACAGTGGAATCTAGTCTTTCTCTCTCTCTCTTTTGTTTCACGTCCTCTGTCATGGTGTTTTCAAGATCACCCATTATTCAGCTGGACCTTACTTCTTGTGAGACTTATGCACCCACCAAAGAGAGACATGATGATCTTTACCACTGCAGGTGCTGTAAGAAGTATATCCCCAGCCCGGTGTATCTTGATGTACACTCAGTCTCCAGAATTCAGCCCATGCCCTTCCATCTGGCCTCTTATGTGCTGTTTTTTCCCGAGGACATGCACACTAACACATGGGTTATTTCCTGACAACAGACTTTCTTCTTATAGCAAGATCACTAAATCTTAATTTTTAAATAACAGCCCTATGTGAACATTCTGTCTCAAATACCTGGCCTCCTGCCACAAAAATATTCATAATGATAGCCAAATAATGGTCCCTACAGCAACTGCTGTAAGAATAACATGTAATCAGTCAAGTGTCTTCCAGTTGGAAGAATATCCAATCCTAACAAAACTAAGTCCTAAGCTTCTTAAACTTTTGCTCTAGTGTTCAAAATGCTACCACTTATTTATTTTACCATAATCTAGGTATGTGTATTGTTCTATTTACTTCAGAATTGTCCCTATATTTTATATCCCTATATTTTTACAAGACCAACTGTCCTTCCTTTTCTGTGAATGATCTTGTCTATTAATATACATTGTTTCTAGAAATAACACCCCTCTGCTACCATAACCTTCATGTATGAGCCCCCAATGTAGTTTGTTTTTCTAACCCATAACACATAAGTGACTACTCCTAATTTCCTTCCATAGTTTGATACATACTTAAACATTCTCAAATCATTTTTAGTCAATTTATATCAGTCCCTCCTCAGGAACAATACACACTTATTGTCCTCAAAACAAAAATAAATTGACCAAACAAGAAAAATAGTAAAGTAAATTATAATAACTACATATTTGCAATAAATTACCACTATTTGTAATGTAATTAAACCCGGGGAAAACGTCCATCCGTTTCGCTCTATGCCCATGTTGGTCTCTTTCTTCTTCATCCTTGGGTGTTATCGCACAACAGACTATACCTTTTATTCAATTACTTATATCATTCAAATGTATCACTCCAATTACAATGACATTGTAAAACAAAAGAAACAAAAACCTTTAATCTAATATTCTGCAAGTTCTGTCAATCAACCTGTCTCAGGATTAGTTTCCAGAGCTTCCCTAGGCCTAGTAAATTTAAACAGTCCTATATCCAAAACATAACTAAATGTTGTTTATAAATTGTCCAACCCAAAATTCAGGATAACAGTCCTTAGTGCTTACTTTAACTCAAATTTGACCTTCTCAATTCAATACAAATCTTCCCTTTAATAATTAGCATTTATACTAAACTTTTAGTACCAGTAATATCTATTTTCCAATACGCCCTTTTGTATCTTTTCTGTCATGAGTGGCCTGGTAATAAAAGGTCATTACCCCAATCCCCTTTAGTCTTTCTTCTCCCAGCACATATCATTCCAGCATGTCTATTTTAGATACAGTTCACAGGTCATCAGACACAGTTGCCCCTCACTATTCAGCCAGTAGGGTGGGTTTGAGTTTCACACACACTTGTTGTGGTGATAATCTCTCCCATGCATTAAAGCATTCTGACGTCACCTTCCATGATAATTCCCCTATTCTACTGGCGATCACTAAAAGACGAGTTATAGATTATGTAGTTATCAACAAAGACAAAAACTACAACACAGCCCACACACATCACACTCAGCAGCCCACACACATCACACTCAGCAGCACACACACATCACACTCAGCAGCCCACACACATCACACTCAGCAGCCCACACACATCACACTCAGCAGCCCACACACATCACACACAGCAGCCCACACACATCACACACAGCAGCCCACACACATCACACTGAGCAGCCCACACACATCACACTCAGCAGCCCACACACATCACACTGAGCAGCCCACACACATCACACACAGCAGCCCACACACATCACACTGAGCAGCCCACACACATCACACTCAGCAGCCCACACACATCACACTGAGCAGCCCACACACATCACACTCAGCAGCCCACACACACACACACACATCACACTCAGCAGCCCACACACATCACACACAGCAGCCCACACACACACACATCACACTCAGCAGCCCACACACATCACACTCAGCAGCCCACACACATCACACTCAGCAGCCCACACACACACACATCACACTCAGCAGCCCACACACATCACACTCAGCAGCCCACACACACACACATCACACATCACATCACACTCAGCAGCCCACACACACACACATCACACTCAGCAGCCCACACACACACACATCACACATCACATCACACTCAGCAGCCCACACACATCACACTCAGCAGCCCACACACACACACATCACACTCAGCAGCCCACACACATCACACTCAGCAGCCCACACACACACACATCACACTCAGCAGCCCACACACACACACATCACACACACACACACACACACACACACACACACACACACACACACACACACACACACACACACACACACAAACACACACACACACACACACACACACACACACACACACACACACACACACACAACACACAGCAGCCCACACACACATCACATCACACACAGCATCACACACACACATCACACACAACAGCCCACACACACATCACACACAGCAACACACACACATGAAAAACAGCTTCTATCTCAAGGCCATCAGAGTGTTAAACAGCCACCACTAACATTGAGTGGCTGCTGCCAACACACTGACACTGACACTGACTCAACTCCAGCCACTTTAATAATGGGAATTGAAGGGAAATGTAAAATATATCACTAGCCACTTTAAACAATGCTACCTAATATAATGTTTACATACCCTACATTATTCATCTCATATGTATACGTATATACTGTACTCTATATCATCTACTGCATCTTTGTGTAATACATGTATCACTAGCCACTTTAACTATGCCACTTTGTTTACATACTCATCTCATATGTATATACTGTACTCAATACCATCTACTGTATCTTGCCTATGCTGCTCTGTACCATCACTCATTCATATATCTTTATGTACATATTCTTTATCCCCTTACACTTGTGTCTATAAGGTAGTAGTTTTGGAATTGTTAGCTAGATTACTTGTTGGTTATTACTGCATTGTCGGAACTAGAAGCACAAGCATTTCGCTACACTCACATTAACATCTGCTAACCACGTGTATGGGACAAATAAAATTGGATTTGATTTGATTTGATTCTACAGTATCCTGTGTGTGTGTGTGCGTGTGTGTGTGTGTGTGTGTGTGTGTGTGTGTTTTGAGGCTGTGGGGCAGCTTTAGGTATGACTGATGTGTTGTGAGTGGTGCTGAGGGACACCTGAGAAAGATCTAGGAACAGATGGACATCACTCCATCAGACTAGAGTAGTGTAGTAGTGTGGGGGGGGGGCAGCAATCTGTGTGTGTGTGTGTGTGTCTGTGTGTGTGTCAGGCAAGAATG
Organism: Oncorhynchus tshawytscha; assembly: GCF_018296145.1. NCBI lineage: Eukaryota > Metazoa > Chordata > Actinopteri > Salmoniformes > Salmonidae > Oncorhynchus > Oncorhynchus tshawytscha. Next base: position 30,335,241 of record NC_056430.1, on the reverse strand, counting down.
TAAGTGTCTGCAGGTAGAGACTCTAGTGTAATTAGTAACACACCACACAGTGAGACGGGTCGGGATGGGTAGTGATAGGTTTTTGGAAATAGGTGAGTGTGATTCAAGGTTTTTCTTACCCCCTCACCCCTCCATCTATTACTCCCTCTCCCCTCCATTTCGTACCCCCTCACCCTTCCATCTATTGCCCCCTCTCCCCTCCATCTATTACTCCCTCTCCCCTCCATCTCTTACCCCCTCTCCCCTCCATCTCTTATCCCCTCTCCCCTCCATCTATTACCCCCTCTCCCATTCATCTATTACCCCCTCTCCCTCCATCTATTACCCCCTCTCCCCTCCATCTATTACCCCCTCTCCCATCCATCTATTACCCCCTCTTCCCTCCATCTATTACCCCCCTCTCCCTCCATCTATTACCTCCTCACCCCTCCATCTATTACTCCCTCTCCCCTCCATTTCGTACCCCCTCACCCCTCCATCTATTGCCCCCTCTCCCCTCCATCTATTACTCCCTCTCCCCTCCATTTCTTACTCCCTCTCCCCTCCATCTATTACTCCCTCTCCGCTCCATCTATTAACCCCTCTCCCCTCCATCTATTACCCCCTCTCCCCTCCATCTATTACCCCCTCTCCCCTCCATTTCTTACTCCCTCTCCCCTCCATTTCTTACCTCCTCTCCCCTCCATTTCTTTCCCCCTCTCCCCTCCATCTCTTACCCCCTCTACCTCTTACCCCCTCTCCCTCTCCATTTCTTACCTGCTCTCCCCTTACCCCTCCTCCATCACTTTCCCCCTCTCCCTTCTTACCCCCTGTCCCCCTCCATCTCTTACCCCCTCTCCCTCCATCTCTTACCCTCCATCTCTTACCCCCTCTCCCCCTGTGTTTGTGACATGTGTGTGTGTAAGGACTTGTTTGGATCTCTGGTATTATGACAACATGTGACATGCACATTACTGTCAGCCTGGAATCCCACTAAGAGACCCACAGGGAGGGAGAGGAGGAGAGAAAGAGTGGAGGGGGGGACAAATAAAATACTAATTGGCTCTTGCTCTGTTTAGAGGCACCTGTCATTGGTCTGTGCGGAAGAACAGACCAGAGAGAGAGGGAGAGAGTGGGAGAGAGAGAGAGAGGGAGAGAGAGTGGGAGAGAGACAGAGTGAGAGGGAAAGAGAGAGAGAGAGAGAGAGAGAGAGAGAGAGAGTGGGAGAGAGAGAGAGACACACACACACACACACACACAGCAACAGAGACATCTAGAAAGACAAGTAGAATTATGAAAGCTTTGAAAGCTCCCTGGTCTCTCCCTGGTAGTTTGTGTGCTGTGTGTGTGTGTGTGTGTGTGTGTGTGCTGTGATACTCAGAATGACACAGGCCCATTCAGACACACAGACACCTGAGCCTGAGCTCTGAGGAGAGGGATTAAGACCAACATTCCCCCTGCCTGCTTCCTACCAACTACACCCCCCTCCCTGCCTCCTTCATCCATCTCTCTCCACTCTTACCCCACCCTCCCTCTCTCCCTCTTCTCTTCTCACTCTCTCCCTCCTTCACTCCCACTCTTTTTCTCAAATCCATCCTGGGGCTTATTCTGTAATGTCTAAAGTTGCAGATAGAAATGTAACCCATAGAATGGACTATTAAAGGACACTAAAGTCCTGTTTGTTTCAGACAATACATTCTTAATGGATGCTGTGTAGCTGACTTGGCCTTCCAGATACAGCTGTAGTGCAGTGATCTGCTCCTCTCGTGTTAAGTTTCATAACTCCCTGTCGCACCGACCCAGGCCTTATTAACCACAGCACCCTCACTGGACTCACACACGCACACGCACACGCATCACACACACACACACACACACACACACACACACACACACACACACACACACACACACACACACACACACACACACACACACACACACACACACACACACACACACACACACACACACACACACACACACACACACACACACACACACCTGCTGCTCTGAGTCCTATAAGAGAAGGAAGTGTGCTTGTATTCAGCTCCACAATAAAAGCTTCTCTTTTAGCACCCCCCTGTGAATATATCTCACATTCATTACCCCCACTCCAAAATCACTATCCCCATTCCCACATCCGCTATTCCCATTTCCATGGTGACGGCTGGGCTCGGTCTGGAGGTTCCTGAGGAATATGGATCCCAGAAAGGATTGGGTTCCCCGGCTTTCTGAAGGGAGGGAGAACAAGGAAGGAGAGTGTGATGGAGAGAAGCATTAGAGCTGAGTCACAGCACCTCCACTCTCTGGTGTCACCTTTTACTTACCCACACAGGTAACTGAAGTAATACACACTTATAGACTTGTGAAGGTTGACTATTGATGAGTGGTGAAGTTTGGGGCGCAGGGGTTTTCAATGCTGCCTACGCTACAGGGCCAGTAGGGCCATAGGTTTCAGGTGTGCCGTGTGTTCTGGTACCCGCAGGATATCCTGTGTCCTCCACAGGTCTGGTTCAATTACCACACACACCTGACAGATGCCCCACTATCAGACTGCAACAACTGTCTGTCTCTCTCCTCCCCCACCGTTCTCACTCTCCTCTCTCTCTCTACTCCACCACTCTCTCTCCCTCTCCCCTAACAGCCTCTCGCTCCCTCTCCCCTAACAGCCTCTCTCTCCCTCTCCCCTAACAGCCTCTCTCTCCCTCTCCCCTAACAGCCTCTCGCTCCCTCTCCCTAACAGCCTCTCTCTCCCTCTCCCTAACAGCCTCTCGCTCCCTCTCCCCTAACAGCCTCTCTCTCCCTCTCCCCTAACAGCCTCTCGCTCCCTCTCCCTAACAGCCTCTCTCTCCCTCTCCCCTAAAAGCCTCTCTCTCCCTCTCCCCTAACAGCCTCTCTCTCCCTCTCCCCTAACAGCCTCTCTCTTCCTCTTCCCTAACAGCCTCTCTCTCCCTCTCCCTAACAGACTCTTTCTCCCTCTCCCCTAACAGACTATCTCTCCCTCTCCCCTAACAGACTCTTTCTCCCTCTCCCCTAACAGACTATCTCTCCCTCTCCCCTAACAGACTCTTTCTCCCTCTCCCCTAACAGACTCTTTCTCCCTCTCCCTAACAGACTCTCTCTCCCTCTCCCCTAACAGACTCTTTCTCCCTCTCCCCTAACAGACTCTTTCTCCCTCTCCCTAACAGACTCTCTCTCCCTCTCCCTAACAGACTCTCTCTCCCTCTCCCCTAACAGCCTCTCTCTCCCTCTTCCCTAACAGACTATCTCTCCCTCTCCCCTAACAGACTCTTTCTCCCTCTCCCCTAACAGACTCTTTCTCCCTCTCCCCTAACAGACTCTCTCTCCCTCTCCCTAACAGACTATCTCTCCCTCTCCCTAACAGACTCTCTCTCCCTCTCCCCTAACAGACTCTCTCTCCCCTAACAGCCTCTCTCTCCCTCTCCCTTAACACTCTCTTTCGTTCCCTCGCTCCATCTCCCTGTCCCCCCTCCTCTCACTCTCTCAGCCTCATCTCCTCCTGAGTGTCTGTCAGCACCTCAGCCGTCCGCACTGATCTTATCGTTCAATTACTGCACCCTGTGCATTCCTGCTAACCACATACACACAAACACACACATGCACGCACTCACACCTGCGTAATGCTAAATGTTTTACCTTTTTGAGGTGGTAACTAGATCACATGTGCTAGTTGTCACTACTTTCGGACAGTCCATTAGGTCACACATAGTTTTATCTGAAACGGCTTTATCTGATCATATGACCAGATTCATTTCTGTTACAAATCCTTAGTTCTGTGCTGTAATGTAACGTCCTTCCATTTTAATAACGGTGTCATGTTGGTGTAAGAAAAATCACAGTGCAGACACAGACACAGACACAGACACAGACACAGACACAGACACAGACATACACACAGACACAGACACAGACACAGACATACACACAGACACAGACACAGACACAGACATACACACAGACACAGACACAGACACAGACATACACAGACATACACACAGACACAGACACAGACACAGGCATACACAGACATACACACAGACACAGACACAGACACATACACATACACAGACACAGTGCAGACACAGCCACAGACACAGCCATAGACACAGACACATACACCGCCACAGACACCGCCACAGACACAGGCACCGCCACCAACACAGCCACAGACACAGCCATAGACACAGACACAGACACCGCCACCAACACAGACACAGCCTTAGACACAGACACAGCCACAGACACAGACACAGACACAGCCGTAGACACAGACAAATACACAGACACAGACACAGACACAGTGCAGACACAGACACAGACACAGTCACTCACTTCAACGTGTCTACAGTTTGCAATGACTCATGCTGTGCAGCTTTATGGGTGATTTTATTTAGTGTTCTGAGCAAAAACAAGAAAGATATATAGACATTAAATTCTGTAAAATCACCAGGAAATTTCATTTAGGAAATCTGTTCCCAAGTTATCCTTACGCATAAATAAGTAGTCATATGTGATCGTATCCCAATGTAATCAAGGTTTGAAATGATTCTGCTAAATAATATATCTGTTTGGGAATCTTGGGGTCAATTTGCAGTGTACAAATTATTTATAACTATGTTCTGAACCCCCAATGATTTGCTCAAGCAAAAATCTGCCCACGGCTGAATGTAATAGTGACCCCTGCTTTATGTTATTACAGTTTGGAGAGCTCTCACTCATCAAAACTACCCCTGCTTTATGTTATTACAGTTTGGAGAGCTCTCACTCATCAAAACTACCCCTGCTTTATGTTATTACAGTTTGGAGAGCTCTCACTCATCAAAACTACCCCTGCTTTATGTTATTACAGTTTGGAGAGCTCTCACTCATCAAAACTACCCCTGTGTGTGAACATGTTTTTGGTGTGTGTGTGTGTGTGTGTGTGTTAATCAGACGGGAAGCTGACAGGGGTTTCATGGGAAATGGCAAAGTGTGGCGACACCTGGAGCATGCTGGGAGAGAGAGACATGTAATCAGGGGTGCAGGAGTGTAACACCCCCCTCCCAGACACACAACCACAGCCCCAGTCTGACATAGTCTGCCCCACCAACAACACACTCACTATAATACACTGAGTGTACAAAACATTAGGAACACCTGCTCTTTCCATGACAGACTGACCAGATGAATCCAGGTGAAAGCTATGATCCCTTATTGATGTTACCTGTTAAATCCACTTCAATCAGTGTAGATGAAGGAGAGTACAGGTTAAAGAAGGATTTATAAACCTTGAGACAATTGAGACATAGTAGCAAGTTTTAAGTTCCTCGGCATACACATCACAGACAAACTGAATTGGTCCACTCACACAGACAGCATCGTGAGGAAGGCGCAGCAGCGCCTCTTCAACCTCAGGAGGCTGAAGAAATTTGGCTTGTCACCAAAAGCACTCACAAACTTCTACAGATGCACAATCGAGAGCATCCTGGCGGGCTGTATCACCGCCTGGTATGGCAACTGCACCGCCCTCAACCGTAAGGCTCTCCAGAGGGTAGTGAGGTCTGCACAACGCATCACCGGGGCAAACTACCTGCCCTCCAGGACACCTACACCACCCGATGCTACAGGAAGGCCATAAAGATCATCAAGGACATCAACCACCCGAGCCACTGCCTGTTCACCCCGCTGCCATCCAGAAGGCGAGGTCAGTACAGGTGCATCAAAGCTGGGACCGAGAGACTGAAAAACAGCTTCTATCTCAAGGCCATCAGACTGTTAAACAGCCACCACTAACATTGAGTGGCTACTGCCAACACACTGTCAATGACACTGACTCTACTCCAGCCACTTTAATCATGGGAATTGATGGGAAATGATGTAAATATATCACTAGCCACTTTAAACAATGCTACCTTATATAATGTTACTTACCCTACATTGTTCATCTCATATGCATACGTTGATACTGTACTCTATATCATCGACTGCATCCTTATGCAATACATGTATCACTAGCCACTTTAACTATGCCACTTGGTTTACATACTTATCTCATATGTATATACTGTACTCGATATCATCTACTGTATCTTGCCTATGCTGCTCTGTACCATCACTCATTCATATATCCTTATGTACATATTCTTTATCCCCTTACACTGTGTATGACAGTAGTTTTTTTTGGAATTGTTAGTTAGATTACTTGCTCGTTATTACTGCATTGTCGGAACTAGAAGCACAAGCATTTCGCTACACTCGCATTAACATCTGCTAACCATGTGTATGTGACAAATAAAATTTGATTTGATTGATTTGATTTGATTTGATTTGACATGGATTGTGTATGTGTGCCATTCAGAGGGAGAACGGTCAAGACAACAGTTCCTTTGAACGGCATATGGTAGTAGGTTTGAGTGTGTCCAGAACTGCAACACTGCTGGGTTTTTCATGCTCAACAGTTTCCTGTGTGCATCAAGAATGGTCCACCACCCAAAGGACATCCAGCCATCTTGACACAACAGTGGGAAGAATGGGCCAGCATCCTTGTGGAATGCTTTCTACAACTTGAAGAGACCATGCCCCGATGAATTGAGGCTGTTCTGAGGGAAAAAAGGGGGTGCAACTGAATACTAGGAAGGTGTTCCTAATGTTTCCTCTCCTAGTCCTCCACTCTGTCTCTTGCTCCTCCCTACAGTCAGCCCTTGCTGTGTATATTATTATTAGCATGTTTTATTACACTTCCTCCAGGTCCCCAGAGTTCCCCTCAATAGGTGATCCCTGTAGCAGAGAGCCTGTCAGGGGTAATATGAGTTAGAGGATAGGGGCAACCACACACACACACACACACACACACACACACACACACACACACACACACACACACACACACACACACACACACACACACACACACACACACACACACACACACACACACACACACACACACACACACACACACACATACACACACACACACACACACACATACACACATATACACACACACACACACACACACACACACACACACACACACACACATACACACATACACACACACACACACACACACACACACACACACACACACACACACACACACACACACACACACACACACACACACACACAGGAGGGATTTGGGGTTCACACCAGTTTCCCTGAAGCCAGAGTCCAGGGGCCATATTCTTCTTAACTGCCATTTTTTCCTTAACCATAAACTTATGAAGAACGTTAAGCAAAGTTGCTATTCCTGAAAAAAGGTTATTGGAAATTTTCTTGCGCTATTTCTTATGTTTCTCCTTGAGAGAAAAATGAAGAAGAAATTAGATTATTGAACATAAAGTTATTGGAAATGTTGTTAATCCCAGATAGCCAAACCCCTGTCTTAAAGCAGCGAGAGAAAAAGATCATGAAAGCAATTGAACATGTTTAATTCACTCACAAACTTCATCTGAAAGTTGCACTATTGATTCTTTTAAACCTAAGAACATGTTTTAGAACCGTTATCTCTGTAGAACACATGCTAACATGATTGCCAATGCCAGCTAGATAGCTAACTAAATCGGTTGTCAAGCAACAACCATTTTTTCAATTTTCTTCCTAAATGACGTACCCAAATCTTTTATACTCTTGTGAATTCAATGGTTTTTACTAGATTACCTGTAGTTTTTCATGTTGTCTGTCTGTATTTTTTTGTAATGACTTGGTGCTGCCTATCTTGGCAAGGGCGCTTTTGAAAAATAGATTTTAATCTCAATGAGCCCTTCCTGGTTAAATAAAGGTTAAATAAAATAAAAACCTGCCTGTAGCTCAGGACCTGAAGCAAGGATATGCATATTCTTGATACTATTTGAAAGGAAACACTTTGAAATGTGTGTAAATGTGAAATTAATGTAGGAGAATATAACACATTAGATCTGGTAAAAGGGGGGTCACCGATCCCGTAGAGGTTAAGAATATTCATAAGAAGATATTTTATTTGAGAAGATCCTAAGAAAATCATGAAATCTTAAGATATTATTGAGGACTTGCATTTACGAAATATCTTATGAACTTCTTATTTTTTTCTTTTGTGAATCTGGGCCCAAAACCTTACAGAAGAGTCCTGCTCTGTTCTTTTCAGGACTGTTCTGATGTGTTATGTGATGAATTAAAAGCCTGAAAGTATCCCGACCCTACAGCAGGTGCTGAGTGAAGCCAGTACATCACCCTCTGTTCTTTGTCTCCCAACCCCAGATGACCAATCTTCTGCTTGTCTGATCAAACAGTTTGTTGAGTGTGTTTCGAGGTGAAACAGAGACAGTTTGTCCTCTCCTCCCTCTACGGCTGACTCCAGGTCGCTCTCCTCCAGTGCTCAGCATCAGAGACAGTGAGAAGAGGAGAGGAAGAGAAGAGACAAAGTGAGAGGAGGGAACTTCACACCCTCACAGTTCACAGCATCTAATTAGATCCACTCTGTCTCTTACAACATCTAAAGAACAAGTTGATAACCAAACTCTATCTCTCTATCTCTCGCACACACACACACAGACACACACACACACACACACAGACACACACACACACACACACACACACACACACACACACACACACACACACACACACACACACACACACACACACACACACACACACACACACACACACACACAGGCTTCAGGGTTTTACATGAGAACATCCCCATGCGTCTCCCCTCACGTCTGACCCCGTGCCCTGTACAAATCCTGAATTAATTAAAGAGGGAAATCCCAATGGCCCCCTCTCTCTCTATCACACACACACACACACACACACACACACACACACACACACACACACACACACACACACACACACACACACACACACACACACACACACACACACACACACACACACACACACACACACACACACACACACACACACACACACACACACACACACACACACACACACACACACACACACACACACACACACACACACACACACACACACACACACACACACACACACACACACACACACACACACACACACACACACACACACACACACACACACACACACACACACACACACACACACACACACACACACACAGTCTACAGGTAGAGGTATGAGCAGGGAGATTGTGTGTCTATCCCCCTCCTGCAGTAGTAGAAGATTAGTAGAGCTTGTTCAACGATGGGAGTGTTTCCAGAGAGACACTGTGGGAGCAGCCAGGATCTGAGACATCTACCTGTAGACTGTGTGTGTGTGTGTGTGTGCTGCTGTGTGTAAAATAATGTGTGTGTGCTGCTGTGTGTGATGTACGTGCTGCTGCTGTGTGTGTGTGTGTGTGTGTGTGTGTGTATGTGAGATAGAGAGAGAGGGGGCCATTGGGATTCCCCTGTAGAATGCTCATACATCTAACTGTAGGGAACACTACTGACACCTGTCTATATGTCTATAGGGAACACTACTGACACCTGTCTAGCTGTCTATAAGGAACATTACTGACACCTGTCTATAGGGAACACTACTGACACCTGTCTAGCTGTCTATAGGGAACACTACTGACACCTGTCTAGCTGTCTATAGGGAACACTACTGACACCTGTCTAGCTGTCTATAGGGAACACTACTGACACCTGTCTAGATGTCTGTAGGGAACACTACTGACACCTGTCTATAGGGAACACTACTGACACCTGTCTAGCTGTCTATAGGGAACACTACTGACACCTGTCTAGCTGTCTATAGGGAACACTACTGACACCTGTCTAGCTGTCTATAAGGAACATTACTGACACCTGTCTATAGGGAACACTACTGACACCTGTCTAGCTGTCTATAGGGAACACTACTGACACCTGTCTAGCTGTCTATAGGGAACACTACTGACACCTGTCTAGCTGTCTGTAGGGAACAATACTTACACATGTCTAGATGTTTATAGGGAACACTACTGACACCTGTTTAGATGTCTATAGGGAACATTACTGACACCTGTCTATAGGGAACACTACTGACAATTGTCTAGCTGTCTATAGGGAACACTACTGACACCTGTCTAGATGTCTGTAGGGAACACTACTGACACCTGTCTATAGGGAACACTACTGACACATGCCTATATCTCTATAGAGAACACTACTGACAGCTGTCTAGATGTCTATAGGGAACACTACTGACACCTGTCTAGATGTCTGTAGGGAACACTACTGACACCTGTCTAGCTGTCTATAGGGAACAGTACTGACACCTGTCTAGCTGTCTATAGGGAACACTACTGACACCTGTCTAGCTGTCTATAGGGAACACTACTGACACCTGTCTAGCTGTCTATAGGGAACACGACTGACACCTGTCTAGTTGTCTATAGGGAACGCTACTGACACCTGTCTAGCTGTCTATAGGGAACACTACTGACACCTGTCTAGATGTCTATAGGGAACATTACTGACACCTGTCTATAGGGAACACTACTGACAATTGTCTAGCTGTCTATAGGGAACACTACTGACACCTGTCTAGATGTCTATAGGGAACACTACTGACACCTGTCTATAGGGAACACTACTGACACATGCCTATATGTCTATAGAGAACACTACTGACAGCTGTCTAGATGTCTATAGGGAACACTACTGACACCTGTCTAGATGTCTGTAGGGAACACTACTGACACCTGTCTAGCTGTCTATAGGGAACACTACTGACACCTGTCTAGCTGTCTATAGGGAACACTACTGACACCTGTCTAGCTGTCTATAGGGAACAATACTGACAACTGTCTAGCTGTCTATAGGGAACACAACTTACACCTGTCTAGATGTCTATAGGGAACACTATTGACACCTGTCTAGCTGTCTATAGGGAACACTACTGACACCTGTCTAGATGTCTATAGGGAATACTACTGACACCTGTCTACAGGGAACACTACTGACACCTGTCTAGATGTCTGTAGGGAACACTACTGACACCTGTCTAGCTGTCTATAGGGAACACTACTGACACCTGTCTAGCTGTCTATAGGGAACACTACTGACACCTGTCTAGCTGTCTATAGGGAACACTACTGACACCTGTCTAGCTGTCTATAAGGAACATTACTGACACCTGTCTATAGGGAACACTACTGACAATTGTCTAGCTGTCTATAGGGAACACTACTGACACCTGTCTATAGGGAACACTACTGACACATGCCTATATGTCTATAGACAACACTACTGACAGCTGTCTAGATGTCTATAGGGAACACGACTGACAATTGTCTAGCTGTCTATAGGGAACACTACTGACACCTGTCTAGCTGTCTATAAGGAACATTACTGACACCTGTCTAGCTGTCTATAGGGAACACTACTGACACCTGTCTAGATGTCTATAGGGAACACTACTGACACCTGTCTATAGGGAACACTACTGACACATGCCTATATGTCTATAGACAACACTACTGACAGCTGTCTACATGTCTGTAGGGAACACTACTGACACCTGTCTAGCTGTCTATAGGGAACACTACTGACACCTGTCTAGCTGTCTATAGGGAACACTACTGACACCTGTCTAGCTGTCTATAGGGAACACTACTGACACCTGTCTAGCTGTCTATAGGGAACACTACTGACACCTGTCTAGCTGTCTATAGGGAACGCTACTGACACCTGTCTAGCTGTCTATAGGGAACACTACTGACACCTGTCTAGATGTCTATAGGGAACACTACTGACACATGTCTATATGTCTATAGGGAACACTACTGACACCTGTCTAGCTGTCTATAAGGAACATTACTGACACCTGTCTATAGGGAACACTACTGACAATTGTCTAGCTGTCTATAGGGAACACTACTGACACCTGTCTAGATGTCTGTAGGGAACACTACTGACACCTGTCTAGATGTCTATAGGGAACACTACTGACACCTGTCTATAGGGAACACTACTGACACATGCCTATATGTCTATAGAGAACACTACTGACAGCTGTCTAGATGTCTATAGGGAACACTACTGACACCTGTCTAGATGTCTGTAGGGAACACTACTGACACCCGTCTAGCTGTCTATAGGGAACACTACTGACACCTGTCTAGATGTCTGTAGGGAACACTACTGACACCTGTCTAGCTGTCTATAGGGAACACTACTGACACCTGTCTAGCTGTCTATAGGGAACACTATTGACACCTGTCTAGCTGTCTATAGGGAACACAACTGACACCTGTCTAGATGTCTATAGGGAACACTACTGACACATGTCTAGATGTTTATAGGGAGCACTACTGACACCTGTCTAGATGTCTATAGGGAACACAACTGACACCTGTCTAGATGTTTATAGGGAACACTACTTACACATGTCTAGATGTTTATAGGGAACACTACTTACACCTGTCTAGATGTCTATAGGGAACACGACTGACACCTGTCTATAGGGAACACTACTGACACCTGTCTATAGGGAACACTACTTACACCTGTCTAGATGTCTATAGGGAACACGACTGACAGCTGTCAAGATGTCTAAAGGGAGCACTACTGACACCTGTCTATAGGGAACACTACTGACACCTGTCTATAGGGAACACTACTGACACTTGTCTATAGGGAACACTACTTACACCTGTCTAGATGTTTATAGGGAACACGACTGACAGCTGTCAAGATGTCTAAAGGGAGCACTACTGACACCTGTCTATAGGGAACACTACTGACACCTGTCTAGCTGTCTATAGGGAACACTACTGACACCTGTCTATAGGGAACACTACTGACACCTGTCTATAGGGAACACTACTGACACCTGTCTATAGGGAACACTACTGACACCTGTCTATGGGGAACACTACTGACACCTGTCTAGATTCCTAGATTTTTTCACTTTGTCATTAGGGGTGTTTTGTGTAGAAGCGTGATATTTTATTTATTTATTTAATACATGTTTAATTCAGGCTGTAACACAACAAAATGTGGAAAAAGTCAAGGGGCATGAATGCTTTCTGAAGGCACTGTACCATTAACCCACTGCATATTAAGATAAAAACCAGCAAAATCACGACCCTCAATTGCCCACACTGAGTGTAGGTTTAATGCAATAAGGAAGTTGGTTAAGGAAAAATATGTGACTCATTTCATAGTATTTCCCTGCTGAGTAAGCCATATCTGTGTGTGCATGTGTGTGTGTGATCTGATTCTCTGTTGTAATTTCCATTGCAGCTTCCATTACAGAGCAAAAAGGGCTCCTTCTTTAAGACTCGCACTCATGGGTGGCCATGCACCCATGCCCCAATGCCCCCATGCCCCCAATGCCCCCATGCCCCAATGCACCCATGCCCCAATGCCCCCATGCCCCCAATGCCCCCATGCGCCAATGCACCCATGCCCCAATGCCCCCATGCCCCCAATGCCCCCATGCCCCCAATGCCCCCAATGCCCCCATGCCCCCAATGCCCCCATGCCCCCATGCCACCAATGCCCCCATGCCCCCATGCACCCATGCCCCCATGCCCCCAATGCCCCCATGCCCCAATGCCCCCATGCCCCCAATGCCCCCATGCCCCCAATGCCCCCATGCCCCAAATGCCCCAATGCCGCCAATGCCCCCATGCCCCCAATGCCCCCATGCCCCCAATGCCCCCAATGCCCCCATGCCCCCATGCCCCAATGCACCCATGCCCCCAATGCCCCCATGCCCCCAATGCCCCCATGCCCCAATGCCCAATGCCCCAATGCCCCCATGCCCCCAATGCCCCAATGCCCCAATGCCCCCATGCCCCAATGCACCCATGCCCCCAATGCCCCCATGCCCCAATGCCCCCAATGCCCCCAATGCCCCCATGCCCCAATGCCCCCAATGCCCCAATGCCCCCAATGCCCCCATGCCCCCAATGCCCCCATGCCCCCATGCCCCAATGCCGCCAATGCCCCCATGCCCCCAATGCCCCCATGCCCCCAATGCCCCAATGCCCCCATGCCCCAATGCCCCCATGCTCCAATGCCCCAATGCCCACCCAACCAGCCCAGGAGGTAATTTACTCTAAAAACAGACCCTGCAACGCTCCCACACCATTATTTTAAAAAAGCCCATTCTGGGCGAATCATGTGTGTATTTGTGTGTGTGTACGTGCGCGTGGGTGCACTTGCGCATTCCAAGAGAGAGAGACCATTGCCAGGCCCAGAGCCACAGCTGAATGCCGGCAGAGGAGCGTGTGTGTATAGTAACCCAAGGTAATGGTGTGTTTCTGTGAGCATGTGTGTACAGTAACCCAAGGTAATGGTGTATGTTTCTGTGAGCATGTGTGTACAGTAACCCAAGGTAATGGTGTGTTTCTGTGAGCGTGGGTGTACAGTAACCCAAGGTAATGGTGTGTTTCTGTGAGCGTGGGTGTACAGTATGTCTACCTCCATGCTTACGTGCACATGTGCATGCGTGCGTACCTACATGTGTCAGACCATGTTACTGATATCTATGATGAGTGTGTCAGTGTAGGGGCTCAGGGTTGACTTTGGACTGGATGAGAGTCAGTGATGTCTTGTTCTGTGTGGGTTGCTCAGCCAGAGCCTTCACTCCTCCTGGCCTATTTTAAGAGCCACTTCAGGGCAGGCAGGAGGCCCATGGAGAACTCTATCTCTGCTCAAGATATTCACTGCCAGGAACAATCCCAGAAATGAATCTTGTTTTTCTGTTGAGGATGAAAATAGTGAGCGGGTGCTGAGCAACTGTGCTTCTCATATCAAATCTCAAGGACGTCAAAGCGACATAGAAAACCAGGCAGGTCACCTGTGATACAAGTCCGTATTCAACGTCTATCAGGATATGACGTGGAAACTGGACACTAGGGGCAACAGTGTGTGGGTGATGTAATGGGCGTAAGCATCTACCTCTGGTTCCAAAGGTTGCATCTTTGAATCCAGTGCTAGATTTTACATTTTTGTTTTACGCCTTACCTGAACCATTCAGAGGTAATGACTTATTTTGGCAACGTTTATAGGCAACTTTTGAAACATTTTGGCAACGTTTATAGGCAACTTTTGAAATATTTTGGCAACATTTATAGGCAACTTTTGAAATATTTTGGCAACGTTTATAGGCAACTTTTGAAATATTTTGGCAACGTTTATAGGTAACTTCTGAAATATTTTGGCAACGTTTACAGGCCACTTCTGAAATATTTTGGCAACGTTTATAGGCAACTTCTGAAATATTTTGTGGTGACGTTGCGTTTTTGGAAGCTGAAGGCTGTTTTCCTGCTTGTCAGCCTCAACGTAACCATTCAGAGGTAATGCCTTACCGTAACCATTCAGAGGTAATGCCGTACAATAACCATTCAGAGGTAATGTCATACTTTAACCACTCAGATGTAATGCCTTACCCGAACCATTCAGAGGTAATGCCGCAATGTAACCACCCAGAGGTAATGCACAAACACAACCAGTCAGAGGTAATGCCCAAACGTAACCATTCAGAGGTAATGCCTTACCTTAACCATTCAAAGGTAATGCCTTACCCTTAACCACTCAGAGGTAATGCATCAACTTAACCATTCAGAGATAATGCCTTACCTTAACCGTTCAGAGGTAATTCCTCAACTTAACCTTAAAACACTGAAATTTGACTTTGGAACAACTTCGAATTGTGACGTTTGAGAAACATGGATGAACATCTAATTCTGACGTGTGACTGAGAGCCTGTTTTAAAAATTCATTATTGTGATATTCTCCATGGAAAATTGAGAGGGGAAAAGTGACATGTTCATCTGGTTTTAAACAAGCTAAACAATAAGAAATACAATAAGTCAATCATTAATTTTATAGCATGATATAGGTGACACAGGTTGACTGGAAAATAACCTGAATACAACAATGCCTCTGGGGTGCATCGTTGTTCATTTTAGGTGTGAAGGACACACAATGAAATATGGAGCATAAATTATTAGAATCTCTCTCTTAGCCCTTATACTCCAAGTGCTTCTAAAGTGATGGTTTCGGTGGACTGTAATGAGTCAGTGTTTATATAGAGACTTACACAAACACTGTCAATTCTGCAGAGCGCTCTGTAATATGCTATGAAATATCTGCCTAGGAGACTCACTCATACATGAACACACACATGCACACGCATGCACACAAACACACACACAGAGTAAGGGTGAAGGAAACAGCTGGGGTGACCGAGGCAGCGAGGCTGAGCAGCAAACGTTAGCTGAGCTACACTAACGTAACGTAGCGTGTTGCATAAAGCTGTGTATGTGTGTGTGTGTGTGTGTGTGTTAGCTTAGCGTGAGGCAGAGCTCTCTATGGGCAGTGAACCCTGACGAGTAGGTAAACAGGCTTCAGATCAGTTACTTTGCTAATATGTACTTGTCAGGGCTCCTAATTACAGCTACACACACAAACACAGACACACACACCTGTCAGAGCCCCTAATTGCCCCTACAAATGAGCAGCTGTGTATGTGTCCAGGGGAACTTGCTATGCTAACTAGCGCCCAGAGCAAAGCACAGCTGAACAGAGCAGAACAAGCCCTTGGGTCAGTTCAGCCACTGAGTTTATCAGTCTATCAGGGCTGTGCTTCTCTGTGACCCAGTTGTGTTTGTGGCTGGTGTGTGTGATGGAAGCCAGGCTGGCTCTAGTGCAGGTGTCTGGCTTCTCTCTGCCTCTCTCTAAACAGAGGGGAATAGGAGGCCAGTCTGCGCTCTGTCACAGACAGCAGTCAGGTACGTCACTGCTCCATGGGCTTTTGGCCAATGAGGAGACTATTTAGCTGATGCTTCATTATTTAGCTGTGTGTTTGGCTAGTGCATCAATATATGGAAGTGTTTGGACTAATGCTTTGGTTACTGTTTGTTGGTCTCTTAGACTATAGACTGTATCAGAGACCAGAGCGATATGATTTATGACCTGTGTTTTGAGGTTGTGTGTTGATAAAATGTAGCTACAGTGCAGTCAGGATTGCTGCAGTGTTACCAAGTGTTTCCCAGCGGATAACAGGTGGTGGGTGGGTCCTGGGTGGGTCCTGGGTGGAGACTGGGTGGGTCCTGGGTGGGTCCTGGGTGTGTCCTGGGTGGAGACTGGATGGAGACTGGGTGGGTCCTGGGTGGAGACTGGGTGGGTCCTGGGTGGGTCCTGGGTGTGTCCTGGGTGGAGACTGGGTGGAGACTAGGTGGGTCCTGGGTGGGTCCTGGGTGGAGACTGGGTGGGTCCTGGGTGGAGACTGGGTGGAGACTGGGTGGAGACTGGGTGGAGACTGGGTGGGTCCTGGGTGGAGACTGAGGGAGACTGGGTGGAGACTGGGTGGGTCCTGGGTAGAGACTGTGTAGAGACTGTGTAGAGACTGGGTGGGTCCTGGGTGGGACTGGGTGGAGATTGGGTGGGTCCTGGGAGGAAACTGGGTGAAGACTGGGTGGAGACTCGGTGGGTCCTGGGTGGAGACTGGGTGGGTCCTGGGTGGAGGCTGGGTAGGTCCTGGATGGGACTGGGCAGGTCCTGGGTGGAGACTGGAGGGGTCCTGGGAGGAAACTGGGTGAAGACTGCGTGGACACTCGGTGGGTCCTGGGTGGAGACTGGGTGGAGACTGAGTGGAGACTGGGTGGAGACTGGGTGGGTCCTGGATGGAGACTGGGTGGAGACTGGGTGGGTCCTGGGTGGAGACTGGATGGGTCCTGGGTCGAGACTGGGTGGAGACTGGGTGGAGACCGGGTGGAGACTGGGTGGGTCCTGGGTGGAAACTGAGGGAGACTGGGTGGAGACTGGGTGGGTCCTGGGTAGAGTCTGGGTAGAGACTGTGTAGAGACTGGGTGGGTTCTGGGTGGGTCCTGGGTGGAGACTGGGTGGGTCCTGGGTGGAGACTGGGTGGGTCCTGGGTGGAGACTGAAGGAGACTGGGTGGAGACTGGGTGGGTCCAGGGTGGAGGCTGGGTAGGTCCTGGGTGGGACTGGGTGGGTCCTGGGTGGGTCCTGGGAGGAAACTGGGTGAAGACTGGGTGGAGACTCGGTCGGTCCTGGGTGGAGACTGGGTGGAGACTGGGTGGGTCCTGGGTGGAGGCTGGGTAGGTCCTGGATGGGACTGGGTGAGTCCTGGGTGGAGACTGGAGGGGTCCTGGGAGGAAACTGGGTGAAGACTGGGTGGAGACTCGGTGGGTCCTGGGTGGAGACTGGGTGGAGACTGGGTGGGTCCTGGGTGGAGACTGGATGGGTCCTGGGTGGAGACTGGATGGGTCCTGGGTGGAGACTGGGTGGAGACTGGGTGGGTCCTGGGTGGAGACTGGGTGGAGACTGGGTGGGTCCTGGGTGGAAACTGAGGGACACTGGGTGGAGACTGGGTGGGTCCTGGGTGGAGACTCGGTGGGTCCTGGGTGGAGACTGGGTAGGTCCTGGGTGGAGACTGGATGGGTCCTGGGTGGGTCCTGGTGGAGACTGGGTGGAGAAAGGATGGGTACGGGGTGGGTCCTGGGTGGAGACTGGATGGAGACTGGATGGGTCCTGGGTGGAGACAGGGTGGGTCCTGGGTGGAGACTGGGTGGGTCCTGGGTGGAGACTGGGTGGAGACTGGGTGGGGTCTGGGTGGAGACTGGGTGGGTCCTGGGTGGAGACTGGGTGGAGACTGGGTTTGTACTGGGTGTGTCCTGGGTGGGTCCTGGGTGGAGACTGGGTGGGTCCTGGGTGGAGACTGGGTGTAGACTGGGTGGGTCCTGGGTGGATACTGGGTGGGTCCTGGGTGGGTCTTGGGTGGAGCCTGGGTGGCGATTGGGTTTGTCCTGGGTGTGTCCTGGGTGGGTCCTGGGTGGAGACTGGGTGGAGACTGGGTGGAGACTGGGTGGGTCCTGGGTGGAGACTGGGTGGAGACTGGGTGGGTCCTGGGTGGAGACTGGGTGGAGACTGGGTGGAGACTTGGTGGGTCCTGGGTGGATACTGGGTGGGTCCTGGGTGGGTCCTGGGTGGAGACTGGGTGGAGACTGGGTGGAGACTGGGTGGGTCCTGGGTGGAGACTGGGTGGGTCTTGGGTGGAGACTGGGTGGAGACTGGGTGGAGACCGGGTGGGTCCTGGGTGGAGAGTGGGTGGGGCTTATAACTTCCATAGAACTCAGAGATAACCTACAGGCCAATGCAGAAGTAGGCCTATAACTTCCATAGAACTCAGAGATAACCTACAGGCCAATGCAGCAGTAGGCCTGGGTGGGTCCTGGTGGAGACTGGGTGGAGAAAGGATGGGTACGGGGTGGGTCCTGGGTGGAGACTGGATGGAGACTGGATGGGTCCTGGGTGGAGAGAGGGTGGGTCCTGGGTGGAGACTGGGTGGGTCCTGGGTGGAGACTGGGTGGAGACTGGGTGGGGTCTGGGTGGAGACTGGGTGGGTCCTGGGTGGGGTCTGGGTGGAGACTGGGTGGGTCCTGGGTGGAGACTGGGTTTGTACTGGGTGTGTCCTGGGTGGGTCCTGGGTGGAGACTGGGTGGGTCCTGGGTGGAGACTGGGTGTAGACTGGGTGGGTCCTGGGTGGATACTGGGTGGGTCCTGGGTGGGTCCTGGGTGGAGCCTGGGTGGCGATTGGGTGTGTCCTGGGTGGGTCCTGGGTGGAGACTGGGTGGAGACTGGGTGGAGACTGGGTGGGTCCTGGGTGGAGACTGAGTGGAGACTGGGTGGAGACTGGATGGAGACTGGGTGGAGACTGGGTGGAGCCTTGGTGGGTCCTGGGTGGATACTGGGTGGGTCCTGGGTGGGTCCTGGGTGGGTCCTGGGTGGAGCCTGGGTGGCGACTGGGTGGGTCCTGGGTGGAGACTGGGTGGAGACTGGGTGGGTCCTGGGTGGAGACTGGGTGGGTCTTGGGTGGAGACTGGGTGGAGACTGGGTGGAGACCGGGTGGGTCCTGGGTGGAGAGTGGGTGGAGACTGGGTGGGGCTTATAACTTCCATAGAACTCAGAGATAACCTACAGGCCAATGCAGAAGTAGGCCTATAACTTCCATAGATCTCAGAGATAACCTACAGGCCAATGCAGCAGTAGGCCTATAACTTCCATATAACTCAGAGATAACCTACAGGCCAATGCAGAAGTAGGCCTATAACTTCCATAGAACTCAGAGATAACCTATAGGCCAATGCAGAAGTAGGCCTATAACTTCCATAGAACTCAGAGATAACCTACAGGCCAATGCAGAAGTAGGCCTATAACTTCCATAGATCTCAGAGATAACCTACAGGCCAATGCAGAAGTAGGCCTATAACTTCCATAGATCTCAGAGATAACCTACAGGCCAATGCAGAAGTAGGCCTATAACTTCCATAGATCTCAGAGATAACCTACAGGCCAATGCAGAAGTAGGCCTATAACTTCCATAGAACTCAGAGATAACCTATAGGCCAATGCAGCAGTAGGCCTATAACTTCCATCATGAACTAAGTGAAATACATATGTCTAAAGCCAACAAATAAAAACAGTAGAAAATATCCTAACAAAAATTATTTTTCTTTTAACCACATTTATCTCTCTTCTCCACCTGTCTTGACTTGAGCTATTGCTAGTGAGAAATGAAGGCTATTCCATGTGGGAAATTGACAAGAAACTGAAGATCTTGTGCAAGGCTGTGTACTACTCCATTCACAGAACAGCACAAACTGGCTCTAACCAGAATAGAAAGACGAGTGTGAGGCCCCGGTGCACAACTGAGCAAGAGGACAAGTACATTAGAGTGTCTAGTTTGAGAAACAGATGACTCACAAGTCGTCAACTGGTAGCTTCATTAAATAGTACCCGCAAAACACCAGTCTCAGCGTCAACAGTGAAGAGGCAACTCCAGGATGCTGGCCTTCTAGGCAGTGTTGCAAAGAAAATGCCATATCTCAGACTGGCCAATAAAAATAAAATATTAAGATGGGCCAAAGAACACAGACACTGGACAGAGGAACTCCGCCTAGAAGGCCAGCTTCCCAGAGTAGATATTCCATTAACAATCTGCCGTTACCAGCAACAATAGTCATTTACAACATTAATAAAGTCTACCCTGTATTTCCGATCATAATCTTATCTTATTTTAAATGGACAAACAAAATTGCTTGTCTTTCAAAACAAGGCCATTTCTAAGTGACCCCAAACTTTTGAATGGTAGTGTATTTTAGACGCTTTTCACTGATAGCCGCAACTCAATCAGCGAGACCTACTCCCACTACCCAAACTGAAGGCTTCCCAAACACACTTGTGATCTGAAACAATCCACAGCAAAACATTTTTAATGAGCTAATGATCCTCTGTGGCTCAGTGATGCTCCCTGGTGAAGTATTTATAATGATTTGATTTAGACGGGTAATTATATAATTTTGGCGAAACATCAATTTACTTTAGGGCAACCCTGCATCCTAACAGTGCACTGTGCACCTGCCAACTTTCCTTTCCAATACGCAAGAGGCTGAAACAAGAGATCTGCACATAATGACGAGATGCTCATGTCTCCGCCCTAACAATGGGAGTCGTTGTCCCAAAGGCAGGAAGGCAGGTGACAAGCTTAAGTCTGCATATTATTCCCATAGACACACATTGGGCTCATACTGGACCAGTGGAGATTTCAGCATGTAAATTAATCTTAGTGGGGCAAATATATATGTATATTAATGCATGTAAATTCATCTTAGTGGGGCAAACGTATATATATATATATATATATATATATATATATATATATATATATATATATATATATATATATATTAATGCATGCCAGCAAGGTCACTACACAACCCAACACATCACTAAACAATACATTCATTTTACTATAACGGTGACATTTGTAGGGGCAATTAGGGGCTCTGACAGGTGTGTGTCTGTGTTTGTGTGTGTAGCTGTAATTAGGAGCTCTGACAGGTGTGTGTGTGTGTGTCTGTGTTTGTGTGTGTAGCTGTAATTAGGAGCTCTGACAGGTGTGTGTGTGTGTCTGTGTTTGTGTGTGTAGCTGTAATTAGGAGCTCTGACAGGTGTGTGTGTGTGTGTGTGTCTGTGTCTGTGTTTGTGTGTGTAGCTGTAATTAGGAGCTCTGACAGGTGTGTGTGTGTGTCTGTGTCTGTGTTTGTGTGTGTAGCTGTAATTAGGAGCTCTGACAGGTGTTTGTGTGTGTCTGTGTTTGTGTGTGTAGCTGTAATTAGGAGCTCTGACAGGTGTTTGTGTGTGTCTGTGTTTGTGTGTGTAGCTGTAATTAGGAGCTCTGACAGGTGTTTGTGTGTGTCTGTGTTTGTGTGTGTAGCTGTAATTAGGACCTCTGACAGGTGTTTGTGTGTGTCTGTGTTTGTGTGTGTAGCTGTAATTAGGAGCTCTGACAGGTGTGTGCGTGTGTCTGTGTTTGTGTGTGTAGCTGTAATTAGGAGCTCGGACAGGTGTGTGCGTGTGTCTGTGTTTGTGTGTGTAGCTGTAATTAGGACCTCTGACAGGTGTTTGTGTGTGTCTGTGTTTGTGTGTGTAGCTGTAATTAGGAGCTCTGACAGGTGTTTGTGTGTGTCTGTGTTTGTGTGTGTAGCTGTAATTAGGAGCTCTGACAGGTGTGTGCGTGTGTCTGTGTCTGTGTGTGTAGCTGTAATTAGGAGCTCTGACAGGTACATATTAGCCATGTAACTGATCTGAAGCCTGTTTTCCTGCTGGTCAGGGTTCACTGCCCAACTCAGAACAGTAGGCTGAAGGCTGTTTTCCTGTTAGTCAGGGTTCACTGCCCAACTCAGAACAGTAGGCTGAAGGCTGTTTTCCTGCTAGTCAGGTTTCACTGCCCAACTCAGAACAGTAGGCTGAAGGCTGTTTTCCTGCTAGTCAGGTTTCACTGCCCAACTCAGAACAGTAGGCTGAAGGCTGTTTTCCTGCTAGTCAGGGTTCACTGCCCAACTCAGAACAGTAGGCTGAAGCCTGTTTTCCTGCTAGTCAGGGTTCACTGCCCAACTCAGAACAGTAGGCTGAAGCCTGTTTTCCTGCTTGTCAGGGTTCACTGCCCAACTCAGAACAGTAGGCTGAAGCCTGTTTTCCTGCTTGTCAGGGTTCACTGCCCAACTCAGAACAGTAGGCTGAAGCCTGTTTTCCTGCTAGTCAGGGTTCACTGCCCAACTCAGAACAGTAGGCTGAAGCCTGTTTTCCTGCTTGTCAGGGTTCACTGCCCAACTCATAACAGTAGGCTGAAGCCTGTTTTCCTGCTTGTCAGGGTTCACTGCCCAACTCAGAACAGTAGGCTGAAGCCTGTTTTCCTGCTTGTCAGGGTTCACTGCCCAACTCAGAACAGTAGGCTGAAGCCTGTTTTCCTGCTTGTCAGGGTTCACTAATAAAATGCTATAAAATTCAAACTTTCATTAAATCACACATGTAAGATACTCAATTAAAGCTACACTTGTTGTGAATCCAGCCAACATGTCAGATTTAAAAAATGCTTTTTAGCGAAATCATAAGAAGCTATTATCTGATAGCCTGGAACAGCTGCACTAGGAGTAATCAAAGGAGGTAGCATAGCAGGCACTACACAAAACTCTGAAATAAAATATAAAACATGCATTACCTTTGACGAGCTTTTGTTGGCACTCCAATATGTCCAATAAACATCACAATTGGTCCTTTTGTTCGATTAATTCCGTCCATATATATTGAAAATGTCCATTTATAAAGCGCGTTTGATCCAGAAAAACAGCTTACAAAAACGCAACGTCACCCCAAAATATTTCAAAAGTTACCTATAAACGTTGCCAAAATATTTCAAACTACTTTTGTAATACAACATTAGGTATTTTTAAACGTTAATAATCGATCAAATTGTAGACGGGGCAATCTGTATTCAATACAGGAACGAAAAGAAACCAGCACTGCTCTTCACATCTTGCGCAACTCACAAAAGTGTCCCCAGTTCCGAGTTGACCTACTTCTTCATAGCACAAAGGAATAACCTCAACCATATTTCAAAGACTGGCGACATCGTGTGGAAGCGGTAGGAACTGAAAATAGGTTCCTATTAAATATCCAATGGCAAAGACAATCTAGTGAACAGAGTGGGGGGGAAAAAATAAAAATTCTGAACAGTTAGTCCTCGGGGTTTTGCCTACTACATAAGTTCTGTTATACTCACAGACATGATTCAAACAGTTTTAGAAACTTCAGAGTGTTTTCTATCCAAATCTATGGATAATATGCATATCTTATCATCTTGGCATGAGTAGCAGGAAGTTGAAATTGGGCACGCTATTTATCCAAAAGTGAAAATTCTGCCCCCTAGCTTTAAGAGGTGTATTAATGCCAAAATAATATGCAAAACAGGCATCAAATACATATATATATATATTTTTTTTAGCTAAACAGGTGGGGCTCAAAACCACCTGCCCTGAGTGACAGGTCGCCACTGTACTGGAAAGATTTTGGCAAGAGTGAGCCCTCTCGCTTCGCCTCTTCCTCTCTGCTGAAACTACAGTATATCACCCGAGAAAGCATCTAAGCGAGCAAAACAGTGCCCTCTATATGTTGTCCATGTCTCTGATGATCTCTGGACAGAAATAGTATGACATGCCATATTATTTTGGTCCATTAAGCATCAGATACATGGTCTGTCTGTCTGTCTGTCTGTCTGTCTGTCTGTCTGTCTGTCTGTCTGTCTGTCTGTCTGTCTGTCTGTCTGTCTGTCTGTCTGTCTGTCTGTCTGTCTGTCTGTCTGTCTGTCTGTCTGTCTGTCTGTCTGTCTGTCTGTCTGTCTGTCTGTCTGTCTGTCTGTCTGTCTGTCTGTCTGTCTGTCTGTCTGTCTGTCTGTCTGTCTGTCTGTCTGTCTGTCTGTCTGTCTGTCTGTCTATACCTTATCCGTCTCCCCCTCCCCCTCTCACTCCCCTCCCTCTCTTGGTGAGATTGTGTCCCCTACATGTTTAAGCCTGTGCTCAGTGGTGTTTGATATCAGTTAATTTGCTGTGGTGCTGACAGGCAGGTGGCCACTCGGCGGAGAGTGTGTGTGTGTCAGTGAGAGAGAGAGATAGAAAGAGAGAGAGAGAGAGAGAGAGAGAAAAAGGAGAAGAAAAAAAAGAGAGAGAGAGTGTATTTGTGTTTGGGTGTTTGCATACCTATGTGTGTGTGTGTCTGGGTTCCCATGCTGTTCTCTGGTGTAATTGCTGAGGCTGAATCCGCTGCCCTGGATTACAGGATCTCCCGCAATTTGCTCCCCTGGGAGCGTCGGAGCACTGTGGGAAAAACGTGTGTGTTTGTGTGTGTATGTATCCAACTCTGTGTGTGTGTGTGTGTGTGTGTGCTTCTGCGCATTAGTCTGTGTGTGTGTGTGTGTGTGTGTGCTTCTGCGCATTGGTCTGTGTGAGCTCTGTGGGAAAAGTGTGCTCGCTCTGGAACAGAGGAACAATACAGCCTTTTCTCTGGACAACATGTTCATGGATTCATATTTAAACCAACAGTGACAATGGACACACAGTCCCAGAAGCTCACTGGGGGAATGAGCTGATTTCGGCCAGTACTGACGTGAAACTATAGTGAAGTCGCAAGCAGGATTTTCCAACCAAACTGTAAGTCTCGTGTGACAGGTGTGGTCTGGTCAGGTTAGGATGCAGCAGGATTTGTGAATGAGACCTACGGTCCAGCAGGCCATGAGAAAATTGGTCTGTCAGAGCCAGCTGTGGGTTAGCAGCTGTAAATCTCCTGAGGATATAAAGAGAGAGATGCTGCGTACCATTCTACCCCCCAGAGGACAAGGTCATAAAGCGCACTGTGGACTGGACTGGCAGGGCATTAAATACCATTGAGAAATCACTTAGCCTCACTAAACCTGCCACCCTTCACATACATAGTACCGAATGTGAACAAACGCACAGATACACACACCCTCATACTTTCTCCTGAGATTCCCAGCGCTGTATCCAGGCAACATGGTCCTAATGTGGGTCTGGGTGATGTCGTCCCATGTGGGTGATTGTGTGTGTGTGTGTGTGCGTGCGTGCGTGTGTGTGTGGGAGTGTCCTCGTAGCCTCCTTATGGCCAGATGTGTTTTATGAGTGTATTGTAAAGCTGTCGCTGTCGATTTGGTTAGAATATGTTTATTTGTCACCCAAACAGCATAATGGCTATTAGAGGACTGGTAACCGTTAGTGATGGCTACATTCCCTGCCGGCTGCTGCCTGCTCTCTGTTCTCTTTCTGGAGGGAGGGATGGGTGAGGAACGAGGTGAGGTAGGAGTTTGGGGTAAAGAGATTCAGAGACTGACCCCTAAGATTCAAGGGTCACCGCTGGGTTTAGGATGGAATTAGGTTACTGATCAGAGGAGAGCATAGAGAACAGAGCCATAACACAAGGTTAGCGTAGACCTGTCGATCATTCCCCTGTCAGCTGAGCAGTAGAGATGGAGGGCGTGGCCTGGACTGGGGACAGAACTCTACAGTAACTGTACCATGTTTCTTCTTTCCTCTGAACACTGAATGGAATGGTGTCTTGTACAACAATGTGCTCACCCCCATGAGAAAGTGTCTCATCGCTGTGTGTGTTGGTCTGTGTGAACAGTGTGATGCTGTCTGGACCAGTCACAGCCAGTGGCACCAGGCCCTAATGGAGCAGTTAAAAAACGAACAGAGCAAACAGCACAACATAAAGGCTGCCTCTGCCTGCCAACACAGCTCTGCATGTTTCCCAAGCCTCCCTGGACTCCCAGCTTGGGTGTGTGTGTCTGCATGTTTGTGTGAGTTTGTGTGTATGCATGTGTCTGTGTGTGCGTGTTTGTTTGTGTGCATGCATGCATGTGTGTGTGTGGTTCCCAGGACTGCTGGCCAGATCTTTCCATCATGTTTTGTATTGTGTTGAGCCCCTGTGGCTCCCAGATAAACACCCACTCATTCACACCTTCATGTACACACACCACCCATGTCCTATTCACATGCTACTCTCAGCTGCTGCAGGGAGGAAATGATGATGATGATGTATGTGTATGTGTAGGAAAAGGCATTTAGAGGATAGTAGGATAGAGGAGAGGTAAAGCAGGAAGGTGGAAAGGGGGAGAGACAAGAATAAGGGTGGAGTAAGGTGGAGAGGAGAGAAGAGGTGGAGAGGAGAGAAGAGGTGGAGAGGAGAGAAGAGGTGGAGAGGAGAGAAGAGGTGGAGAGGAGAGAAAAGGTGGAGATGAGAGAAGAGGTGGAGAGGAGAGAAGAGGAAGAGAGGAGAGAAGAGGTGGAGAGGAGAGAAGAGGTGGAGAGGAGAGAAGAGGTTGAGAGGAGAGAAGGGGAAGAGAGGAGAGAAGAGGTGGAGAGGAGAGAAGAGGTGGAGAGGAGAGAAGAGGTGGAGAGGAGAGAAGAGGTGGAGAGGAGAGAAGAGGAAGAGAGGACAGAAGAGGAAGAGAGGAGAGAAGAGGTGGAGAGGAGAGAAGAGGAAGAGGAGAGAAGAAGAGGTGGAAGGAGAGGAAGAGGTGGAGAGGAGAGAAGAGGAAGAGAGGAGAGAAGAGGTGGAGAGGAGAGAAAGAGGTGGAGAGGGAGGGAGAGAAGAGGAAGAGAGGAGAGAAGGGGAAGAGAGGAGGAAGGGGAAGAGAGGTGAGAGGAGAGAAGGGGAGAAGAGAGAGGAGAGAAGAGGTGGAGAGGAGAGAAGGGGAAGAGAGGAGAGAAGAGGTGGAGAGGAGAGAAGAGGTGGAGAGGAGAGAAGGGGAAGAGAGGAGAGAAGAGGAAGAGAGGAGAGAAGGGGAAGAGAGGAGAGAAGAGGGAGAGGAGAGAAGAGAGAAGAGAGGAAGAAGAGGTGGAGAGAGGGAGAGAAGAGGTGGAGAGAGAGAAGAGGTGGAGAGGGAGAGAGAGGAGGAAGAGAGGAGAGAAGAGGTGGAGAGGAGAGAAGAGGTGGAGAGAGGAGAGGAAGAGAGGGAAGAGAGGAGAGAAGAGAGAGGGAGAAGAGGGAGAGAGAGGAGAGAAGAGGAAGAGAGGAGAGAAGGGAAGAGAGGAGAGAAGAGGTGGAGAGGAGAGAAGAGAAGAGAGAGGAAGAGAGGAGAGAAGAGGTGGAGGAGAGAAGGGAAGATAAGAGAGAAGAGGTGGAGAGGAGAGAAGAGGTGGAGAGGAGAGAAGAGGTGGAGAGGAGAGAAGAGGTGGAGAGGAGAGAAGAGGTGGAGGAGAGAAGAGGTGGAGAGAAGAGAGAAGAGGAGAGAAGAGTGGAGAGGAAGAGGGAAGAGAGGGGGAGAGAAGAGGTGGAGAGGAGAGAAGAGGAGAGAGGAGAGAAGGGGAGAGGAGAGAAGAGGGAAGAGGAGAGAAGAGGAAGAGAGGAGAGAAGAGGTGGAGAGGAGAGAAAAGGAAGAGAGGAGAGAGAAGAGGTGGAGAGGAGAGAAAGGGAGAAGAGAGGAGAGAAGAGGTGGAGAGGAGAAAGAGGTGGAGAGGAGAGAAGGGAAGAGAGAGAGAGAAGAGGTGGAGAGGAGAGAGAGGGGAGAGGAGAGAAGAGGAGAGGAGAGAAAGAGGTGGAGAGAGGAGAGAAGAGGTGGAGAAGAGAAGAGTGGAGAGGAGAGAAGAGGGAAGAGAGGAGAGAAGGGAAGAGAGAGAGAAGAGGTGGAGAGGAGAGAAGAGGAAGAGAGGAGAGAAGAGGTGGAGAGGAGAGAAGAGGTGGAGAGGAGAGAAGAGGAAGAGAGGAGAGAAGAGGTGGAGAGGAGAGAAAGAGAGGAGAGAAGAGGTGGAGAGGAGAGAAGGGGAAGAGAGGAGAGAAGAGGTGGAGAGGAGAGAAGAGGTGGAAGAGAGAGAAGGAGAGAGGAGAGAAGGGGAAGAGAGGAGAGAAGAGGTGGAGAGGAGAGAAGGGGAAGAGAGGAGAGAAGAGGTGGAGAGGAGAGAAGAGTGGAGAGGAGAGAAGAGGTGGAGAGGAGAGAAGGGGAAGAGAGGAGAGAAGAGGTGGAGAGGAGAGAAAGAGAGAGGAGAGGTGAAGAGAGGAGAGAAGAGGGGAGAGGAGAGAAGGGGAAGAGAGGAGAGAAGAGGTGGAGAGGAGAGAAGAGGTGGAGAGGAGAGAAGAGGAAGAGAGAGAGAAGAGGTGGAGAGAAAAAAGGAAAGAGAGGAGAGAAGAGGTGGAGAGAGGAGAGAAGGGGAAGAGAGGAGAGAAGAGGTGGAGAGGAGAGAAGAGGTGGAGAGGAGAGAAGGGGAAGAGAGGAGAGAAGAGGTGGAGAGGAGAGAAGGAAGAGAGGAGAGAAGAGGTGGAGAGGAGAGAAGGGGAAGAGAGGAGAGAAGAGGTGGAGAGGAGAGAAGAGGTGGAGAGGAGAGAAGGGGAAGAGGAGAGAAGAGGGGTAAGAGAGGAGAGAAGAGGTGGAGAGAGAGTGGGAAGAGAGGAGAATAAAGAGCTGGAGAGGAGAGAAGAGGTGGAGAGGAGAGAAGAGGTGAAGAGGAAGAAGGGGAAGAGAGGAGAGAAGAGGTGGAGAGAGAGAAGAGGTGGAGAGGAGAGAAGGAGAAGAGTGGAGAGGAGAGAGAGGGGAAAAGAGAGAGGAGAGAAGAGGTGGAGAGGAGAGAAGAGGTGGAGAGGAGAGAAGAGGTGGAGAGAGAGAAGAGGTGGAGAGGAGAGAAGAGGAAGAGAGGAGAGAAGAGGTGGAGAGGAGAGAAGGGGAAGAGGTGAGAGAAGAGGTGGAGAGGAGAGAAGAGAAGAGAGGAGAGAAGAGGTAGAGAGGAAGAGGGGAAGAGAGGAGAGAAGAGGAGAGAGGAGAGAAGAGGTGGAGAGGAGAGAAGAGGTGGAGAGGAGAGAAGAGGAAGAGAGGAGAGAAGAGGTGGAGAGGAGAGAAGAGGTGGAGAGGAGAGAAGAGGTGGAGAGGAGAGAAGAGGAAGAGAGGAGAGAAGAGGAAGAGAGGAGAGAAGAGGTGGAGAAGAGAGAATAGGAAGAGAGGAGAGAAGAGGTGGAGAGGAGAGAAAGGAAGAGAGGAGAGAAGAGGTGGAGAAGAGAGAAGAGGTGGAGAGGAGAGAAAAGGAAGAGAGGAGAGAAGAGGTGGAGAGGGAGAGAAGGGGAAGAGAGGAGAGAAGAGGTGGAGAGGAGAGAAAGAGGTGGAGAGGAGAGAAGGGGAAGAGAGGAGAGAAGAGGTGGAGAGGAGAGAAGAGGGAAGAGAGGAGAGAAGAGGTGGAGAGGAGAGAAGGGGAAGAGAGGAGAGAAGAGGTGGAGAGGAGAGAAGAGGTGGAGAGGAGAGAAGGGGAAGAGAGGAGAGAAGGGGAAGAGAGGAGAGAAGAGGTGAGAGAGGAGAGAAGAGGGGAAGAGAGGAGAGAAGAGCTGGAGAGGAGAGAAGAGCTGGAGAGGAGAGAAGAGGTGGAGAGGAGAGAAGGGGAAGAGAGGAGAGAAGAGGTGGAGAGGAGAGAAGAGGGAAGGAGAGGAGGTGAAGAGAGGGAGAGGGAGAGAAGAGGTGGAGAGGAGAGAAGGGGAAGAGAGGAGAAGAGGTGGAGAGGAGAGAAGAGGTGGAGAGGAGAGAAGAGGTGGAGAGGAGAGAAGGGAAGAGAGAGAAGAGAGAGAGGAGAGAGGTGGAGAGGAGAGAAGAGGTGGAGAGGAGAGAAGAGAGGAGGAGAGGGAAGAGAGAAGGAGAGAAGGGAAAGAGAAAAAAGGAGAGGGAAAGAGAGGTGGAGAGGAGAGAAGGGAGAAGAGAGAGAGAAGAGGTGGAGAGGAGAGAAGGGAAAAGAGAGAGAGAAGAGGTGGAAAGAGGAGAGAAGAGGAGAAGAGAAGGAGAAAGAGAGAGAGAGAAAGAGGTGGAGGAGAGAAGGGAGAAGGAGAGAAGAGGTGGAGAGGAGAGAAGAGGTGGAGAGGAGAGAAGAGGTGGAGAGGAGAGAAGAGGAAGAGAGGAGAGAAGAGGTGGAGAGGAGAGAAGAGGTGGAGAGGAGAGAAGAGGTGGAGAGGAGAGAAGAGGAAGAGAGGAGAGAAGAGGAAGAGAGGAGAGAAGAGGTGGAGAAGAGAGAATAGGTGGAGAGGAGAGAAGAGGTGGAGAGGAGAGAAGAGGTGGAGAGGAGAGAAGAGGTGGAGAAGAGAGAAGAGGTGGAGAGGAGAGAAAAGGAAGAGAGGAGAGAAGAGGTGGAGAGGAGAGAAGGAAGAGAGGAGAGAAGAGGTGGAGAGGAGAGGAGAGAGAGAAGGGAAGAGAGGAGAGAAGAGGTGGAGAGGAGAGAAGGAAGAGAGGAGAGAAGAGGTGGAGAGGAGAGAAGGGGAAGAGAGGAGAGAAGAGGTGGAGAGGAGAGAAGAAAGAACTAAGAGGAGAGAAGAGGTGGAGAGGAGAGAAGGGGAAGAGAGGAGAGAAGAGGTGGAGAGGAGAGAAGGGGAAGAGAGGAAAGAAGAGTAAGAGAGGAGAGAAGAGGTGGAGAGAGAGAAGGGGAAGAGAGGAGAGAAGAGGTGGAGAGGAGAGAAAGAGAGGAGAGAAGGGAAGAGAGGAGGGAAGAGGTGGAGAGGGGAAGAGAGAGAAGAGAAGAGAGGAGAGAAGGGGAAGAGAGGGAGAAGAGGTGGAGAGGAGAGAGGAAGGGGAAAGAGGTGGAGAATAAAGGGAAGAGAGGAGAGAAGATAAGAGAGGAAGAGGAGAGGAGGAGGAAAGAGGAGAGAGAAGAGGTGGAGGAGAGAAGAGAGAGGAGAGAAGGGGAAGAGAGGAGAGAAGAGGTGGAGAGGAGAAGAAGGGGAAGAGAGGAGAGAAGAGGTGGAGAGGAGAGAAGAGGTGGAGAGAGGGAGAAGAGGTTGAGAGGAGAGAAGGGGAAGAGAGGAGAGAAGAGGTGGAGAGGAGAGAAGAAGAGGAGAGAAGAGGTGGAGAGAGAGAAGGGGAAGAGAGGAGAGAAGAGGTGGAGAGGAGAGAAGAGTGGAGAGGAGAGAAGAGGTGGAGAGGAGAGAAGAGGAAGAGAGGAGAGAAGAGAAGAGAGGAGAGAAGAGGTGGAGAAGAGAGAAGAGGGGAGAGGAGAGAAGAGGGAGGAGAGAAAGAGAGGAGAGAAGAGGTGGAGAAGAGAGAAGAGGTGGAGAGGTGAGAAAGGAAGAGAGGAGAGAAGAGGTGGAGAGGAGAGAAGGGGAAGAGAGGAGAGAAGAGGTGGAGAGGAGAGGAGAGGTGGAGAGGAGAGAAGGGGAAGAGAGGAGAGAAGAGGTGGAGAGGAGAGAGAAGGGGAAGAGAGGAGAGAAGAGGTGGAGAGGAGAGAAGGGAAAGAGGAGAGAAGAGGTGGAGAGGAGGAGAGAAGAGGTGGAGAGGAGAGAAGGGGAAGAGAAGAGGTGAAGAGAGGAGAGAAGAGGTGGAGAGGAGAGAAGGGGAAGAGAAGAAGAGCTGGAGAGGAGAGAAGAGGTGGAGAGGAGAGAAGGGGAAGAGAGGAGAGAAGAGGTGGAGAGGAGAGAAGAGGTGGAGAGGAGAGAAGGGGAAGAGAGGAGAGAAGAGGTGGAGAGAGGAGAGAAGAGGTGGAGAGGAGAGAAGGGGAAGAGATGAGAGAAGAGGTGGAGAGGAGAGAAGAGGGAAGAGAGAGAGAAGAGGTGGAGAGGAGAGAAAGGAAGAGAGGAGAGAAGAGGTGGAGAGGAGAGAAGGGGAAGAGAGGAGAGAAGAGGTGGAGAGGAGAGAAGAGGTGGAGAGGAGAGAAGGGGAAGAGAGGAGAGAGAGAGGAAGAGAGAGAGTGGAAGAGGAGAGAAGAGGAGAGAGGAGAGGAGAGAGAGGAAGAGAGGAGAGAAGAGGAGAGGAGAGAGGGAAGGAGAGAAGAGGTGGAGAGGAGAGAAGAGGTGGAGAGAGGAGAGAAGGGAAGAGAGGAGAGAAGAGGTGGAGAGGAGAGAAGAGGGGAGAGAGGAGAGAAGGGAAGAGAGGAGAGAAGAGGTGGAGAGGAGAGAAGGGAAGAGATGAGAGAAGAGGTGGAGAGGAGAGAAGAGGTGGGAGGAGAGAAGAGGAACCAGAGAGGAGAGAAGGGGAAGAGAGGAGAGAAGAGGTGGAGAGGAGAGAAGAGGTGGGAGGAGAGAAGAGGTGGAGAGGAGAGAAGAGGAAGAGAGGAGAGAAGAGGTGGAGAGGAGAGAAGAGGTGGAGAGGAGAGAAGAAGAGAGGAGAGAAGAGGAAGAGAGGAGAGAAGAGGAAGAGAGGAGAGAAGAGGTGGAGAAGAGAGAATAGGTGGAGAGGAGAGAAGAGGTGGAGAGGAGAGAAGAGGTGGAGAGGAGAGAAGAGGTGGAGAAGAGAGAAGAGGTGGAGAGGAGAGAAAAGGAAGAGAGGAGAGAAGAGGTGGAGAGGAGAGAAGGGGAAAGAGAGAGAAGATAGGAGAGGAGAAGAGGTGGAGAGGAGAGAAGAGAGAGGAGAGAAGAGGGGAGAGAGGAGAGAGGGGAAGAGAGGAGAGAAGAGGTGGAGAGGAGAGGAAGAGAGGGGAGAGAGAGGAGAGAAGAGGTGGAGAGAGAGGAGGGAGAAGAGAGAACCAGAGAGGAGAGAAGAGGTGGGAGAGGAGAGAAGGGGAAAGAGAGAGAAGAGAAGAGGAGAGAAGAGGTGGAGAGGAGAGAAGAGGTGGAGAGGAGAGAAGAGGAAGAGAGGAGAGAAGAGGTGGAGAGGAGAGAGGGGAGGAAGAGAGAAGAGGTGGAGAGGAGAGAAGAGGTGGAGAGGAGAGAAGAGGTGGAGGAGAGAAGAGGTTGAGAGGAGAAAAGAGGAAGAGGAAGAGAGAAGAGGTGAGAGGAGAGAAGAGGAGAGAGAGAAGATAAAGAGAGAATAGGTGGAGAGGAGAGAAGAGGTGGAGAGGAGAGAAGGGGAAGAGAGGAGAGAAGAGGTGGAGAGGAGAGAAGAGGTTGAGAGGGGAGAAGAGGTGGAGAGAGAGAAGAGAAGAGGAGAAGAGGGAGAGGAGAAGAGGTGGAGAGAGAGGAAGAAGAAGGGGAAGAGAGGAGAGAAAGAGGTGGAGAGGAGAGAGAGAGGAAGAGAGGAAGAAGAGGAGAGAGAAGAGGGAAGAGAGGAGAAAGATAAGAGAGGAGAGAAGAGGTGGAGAGAGAGAAGGGGAAGAGAGGAGAGAAGAGGTGGAGAGGAGAGAAGAGGTGGAGAGGAGAGAAGGGAAGAGAGGAGAGAAGAGGAAGAGAGAAGAGAGAGAGAAGAGGGAAGAGGAGAGAAGAGGTGGAGAGGAGAGAAGAGGTGGAGAGGAGAGAGGGAAGAGAGAGAAAGATGGAGAGGAGAGAAGAGGTGGAGAGGAGAGAAAGAGGAGAGAAGAGCTGGAGAGGAAAGAGGTGGAGAGGAGAGAAGAGGGAGAGGAGAGAAGGGGAAGAGAGGAGAGAAGAGGTGGAGAGGAGAGAAGAGGGAGATAAAGAGAAGGGAAGAGAAAAGAGGTGGAGAGGAGATAAGAGGTGGGAGAGGAGAGAACCAGAAGAGAGAGAGAAGAGGTGGAGAGGAGAGAAGGGAAGAGATGAGAGTGGAGAGGAGAGAAGAGGTGAGAGGAGAGAAAGGTTGAGAGGAGAGAGAGGGGAAGAGAGGAGGTGGAGAGAGGAGAGAAGAGGTGGAGAGGAGAGAAGGGGAAGAGAGGAGAGAAGAGGTAGAGAGGAGAGAAGGGGAAGAGAGGAGAGAAGAGGTGGAGAGGAGAGAAGAGGAAGAGAGGAGAGAAGAGGTGGAGAGGAGAGAAGGGGAAGAGAGGAGAAAAGAGGTGGAGAGGAGAGAAGAGGTGGAGAGGAGAGAAGGGGAAGAGAGGAGAGAAGAGGTGGAGAGGAGAGAAGAGGTGGAGAGGAGAGAAGGGGAAGAGAGGAGAGAAGAGGTGGAGAGGAGAGAAGGGGAAGAGATGAGAGAAGAGGTGGAGAGGAGAGAAGAGGTGGAGAGGAGAGAAGAGGTTGAGAGGAGAGAAGGGGAAGAGAGGAGAGAAGAGGTGAGAGGAGAGAAGAGGTGGAGAGGAGAGAAGAGGTGGAGAGGAGAGAAGAGGAAGAGAGGAGAGAAGAGGTGGAGAGGAGAGAAGAGGGGAGAGGAGAGAGAGGTGGAGAGGAGAGAAGAGGAAGAGAGAGAGAAGAGGGAAGAGAGGAGAGAAGAGATAGAAGAGAAAAGAGGTGGAGAGAGAGAAGAGGGAGAGGAGAGAAGAGGTGGAAGGAGAGAAGAGGTGGAGAGAGAGAAGAGGTGGAAGGAGAGAAAAGGAAGAGAGGAGAGAAGAGGTGGAGAGGAGAGAAGGGGAAGAGAGGAGAGAAGAGGTAGAGAGGAGAGGAGAGGTGGAGAGGAGAGAAGGGGAAGAGAGGAGAGAAGAGGTGGAGAGGAGAGAAGGGGAAGAGAGGAGAGAAGAGGTGGAGAGGAGAGAAGGGGAAGAGAGGAGAGAAGAGGTGGAGAGGAGAGAAGAGGTGAGAGAGAGAAGGGAAGAGAGGAGGAAAGGGAAGAGAGGAGAGAAGAGGTGGAGAGGAGAGAAGGAAGAGAGAGAGAAGAGCTGGAGAGGAGAGAAGAGCTGGAGAGGAGAGAAGAGGTGGAGAGGAGAGAAGAGGTTGAGAGGAGAGAAGAGGTTGAGAGGAGAGAAGAGGAAGAGAGAAGAGAGGGAAATAAAGAGGAGAGAAGAGGTGGAGAGGAGAGAAGAGGCTGAGAGGAGAGAAGAGGTTGAGAGGAGAAAAGAGGAAGAGGAAGAGAGAAGAGGTGGAGAGGAGAGAAGAGGTGGAGAGGAGAGAAGAGGAAGAGAGAATAGTGGAGAGGAGAGAAGAGGTGGAGAGGAGAGAAGGGGAAAGAAAGAGAAGAGGTGGAGAGGAGAAAGAGGAGAGAGAAAGAGAGGTGGAGAAGAGAAAGAGAAAGAGAGGAGAGAAGAGGTGGAGAGGAGAGGGAAGAGAAGAGAGAAGATGGAGAGGAGAGGTGGAGAGGAGAGAAGGGGAAGAGAGGAGAGAAGAGGGAGAGGAGAGAGAGGGGGAAATAAAAGAGGTGAGAGAGGGAAAGAGGTGGGAGAGAGAGAAGGGAAGAAGAGAGAAGAGGTGGAGAGGAGAGAAAAGGAAGAGAGGAGAGAAGAGCTGGAGAGAAGAGAAAAGAAGAGAGGAGGAAAGAGGTGGAGAGGAGAGAGGGGAAGAGAGAAGAGAAGAGGTGGAGAGGAGATAGGAGAGGGGAGAGGAGAGAAGAGGAAGATAAGAGAGAAGAGGTGGAGAGGAGAGAAGAGGTGAGAGGAGAGAACTAGAAGAGGGAAAGAGCTGGAGAGAGAGAAGAGCTGGAGAGGGAGAAGGTGGAGAGGAGGGAGAGGGAAAGAAAGAGAAGAGATAAGAGGAGAGAAGAGGTGGAGAGAGAGAGAGGGGAAATAAAAGAACTAGATAAGAGCAGAAAGAAAGGAGAAGAGGGAGAGGAAATAAAGAGTGGATAGGAGCGGGAAAGAGGTGGAGAGAGGAGAGGGAGAAGAAAGAGAGAGTGAGAAAGAGGTGGAGAGAAGAGGAAATAAAGAGAAAGAGATAGAGAGAAGGGGGAAGAGGTGGAGAAGAGGGGAGAGGAGAGAAGAGAACCAGAGAGGAGAGAAGAGGTGGAGAGGAGAGAAGAGGGAGAGGAGAGAAGGGGAAGAGATGGAAAGAGGTGGAGGAGGAGAGGGGGAGAGGAGAGAAGAGGTGGGAGAAGAGGTGGAGAGGAGAGAAGAGGGAAAGAGAGGAGAGAAGAGGTGGAGAGGAGAGAAGAGGTGGAGAGAGAGAGAGAGGTGGAGAGGAGAGAAGAGATGGAGAGGAAAGAGGTGGAGAGGAGAGAAGAGGAAGAGAGGAGAGAAAGATAGGAAAAGAGGAGAGAAGAGGGAGAGGAAATAAAGAGGTGGAGATAGGAGAGAAGAGGTGGAGAGGAGAGAAGAGGTGGATAAAGAGAAGAGAAGAGAGGAGAGAAGAGGTGGGAGAGGAGAGAAGAGAAATAGAGAGGAGAGAAAGGTGGAAGAGAGAAGAGGGGAAGAGAGAAGAGGATAGGAGAGAAAGAGGTGGAGAGAGGGAGAAGGGAAGAGAGGAGAGAAGAGATAAGAGCAGGAAAGAGGTGAGAGAGGGAGAGAGAGGGAGGAGAGGAGAGAAGGGGAAGAGAGGAGAAGAGAGGGGAAGAGGAGAGAAGAGGTGGAGAGGAGAAGGGAAAGAGGGAGAAGGGAGAGGAAATAAAGAGAAGAGATAGGAGAGGGAAAGAGGTGGAGAGGGGAGAGGGGGAAATAAAGAGAACTAGATAGGAGAGAAAGAGGTGGAGAGGTGAGAGAGGAAATAAAGAGAGGGGAAGAGATGAGAAAGAGGTGGAGAGGAGAGAAGAGGTGGGAAATAGAAGGGAAGATAGGAGAGAAGAGGAAGAGAGAGGGAAATAAAGAGAACCAGATAGGAGAGAAGAGGTGGAGAGGAGAGGGGGATTAAAGAGGAAGAGAGGAGAAAGAGGTGGAGAGGAGAGAAGGGAAAGAAAGAAAAGAGATGGAGAGGAGAGAAGAGGTGGAGAGAGGAGAGGGAAATAAAGAGAAAGAGAGGAGAGAAGAGGTGGAGAGAGGAGAGAAGAGTGGAGAGGAGAGAAAGAAGAGAGGAGAAAGAGGTGGAGAGAGAGAAGGGGAAGAGATAAAGAGAAGAGATGGAGAGGAGAAAGAGGTGGAGAGGAGAGAAGAGGAACTGAGAGGAGAGAAGGGGAAGAGAGGGAGAAGAGGTGGAGAGGAGAGAAGAGGTAGGAGAGGAGAGAAGAGGTGGAGAGGAGAGAAGAGGAAGAGAGGAGAGAAGAGGTGGAGAGAGGAGAGAAGAGGTGGAGAGGAGAGAAGAGGGGAGAGGAGAGAAGAGGAAGAGAGGAGGAAGAGGAAGAGAGGGAAAGGTGGAGAGGAGAGAAGAGATGGAGAGGAGAGAAGAGGTGAGAGAGGAAAGAGAGAAGGAAGAGAGAGGAGAGAAGAGGTGGAGAGGAGAAAGAGGTGGAGAGGAAAGAGGGTGAGAGGGAAGGGGAAATAAAGAGAAGAGATAGGAGAGGAGAGAAGGGAAGAGAGAGAAACAAAGAGGAGAGATAGGAGAGGGAGAAGAGGTGGAGAGGAGAGAAGGGGAAGAGAAGAGAAGATGGAGAGGGAAAGAGGTGGAGAGGGAGAAGGGGAAGATAAAGAGAACCAGATAGGAGAGAAGAGGTGGAGAGGGAGAAGGGAAGAGAAAGAAAGAGATGGATTAAAACATAGGAGAGAAGAGGTGGAGAGGAGAGAAGAGGGAAATAAAGAAACAGAAGAGAGGGGAAAGAGGTGGAGGAGGAGAGGGAAATAAAGAGAAGGGGAAGATAGGAGCGGGAAAGAGGTGGAGAGAGGAGAGGGGGAAAGAAAGAGAACTAGATAAGAGAGGAAAGAGGTGGAGAGGAAGAGAGGAGAATAAAGAGAACTAGATAGGAGCGGGAAAGAGGTGGAGAGAGGAGAGGGAAGAAAGAGAACTAGAAAGAGGAGAGAAGAGGTGGAGGAGGGAGAGGGAAAGGAAAGAGAAGAGAGGAGAGAGAAGAGGTGGAGAGGAAAGAGAGGGAAGATAATGAGAACTAGATAGGAGAGAGAAAGAGGTGGAGAGAGGGAGAGGGAAATAAAGAGAACCAGATAAGAGAAGAGAAGAGGTGGAGAGAGGGAAGAGTTAAAGAGAAGAGATAGGAGGAGAAAGAGGAGAGAGGAGAGGGGGGAAGAGGTGGATAGGAGAAAGAGGTGGAGAGGAGAGAAATAAAGAGGAAGAGAGGAGAGAAGAGGTGGAGAGGAGAGAAGGGGAAGAGAAGAGAGAGAAGATGAGGAGGAGAGAAGAGGTGGAGAGGAGAGGGGGAAGATAAAGAGAAGAGAAGAGGAAGAGAGGAGAGAAGAGGTGGAGAGGAGAGAAGAGGTGGAGGAGAGAAG
This sequence comes from Oncorhynchus tshawytscha, assembly GCF_018296145.1. Taxonomy (NCBI): domain Eukaryota; kingdom Metazoa; phylum Chordata; class Actinopteri; order Salmoniformes; family Salmonidae; genus Oncorhynchus; species Oncorhynchus tshawytscha. The sequence goes on along the minus strand of NC_056430.1, from coordinate 30,296,679 downwards.
AGGTGGAGAGGAGAGATTAAAGAGAAATAGAAGGAGCAGGAAAGAGGTGAAGAGCGAAAAGAAGAGAGGGAAATAAAGAGGAGAGATAGAGAGAAGGAGAAGGAAGAGAGGAGAGAAGGGAAAGAAGGAGAGAGGATATTTGGAGAGGAGAAAGATAAAGAGAGGAGAGGGGAAAATAAAGAGAACTAGATAAGAGCGGGAGAAGAGGTGGAGAGAGAGAAGGGAAGGAGAGAAGAGGTGGAGAAGAGGTGGAGAGGAGAGAAGAATGGAGAGGAGAGAAGAGGAAGAGAGGAGAGAAGAGGTGGAGAGGAGAGAAAAGGAAGAGAGGAGAGAAGAGGGGAGAGGAGAGAAGAGGGAAGAGAGGAGAGAAGAGGAAGAGAGGAGAGAAGAGGTGGAGAGGGAGAAAAGGAAGAGAGGAGAGAAGAGATGGAGAGGAGAGAAGGGGAAGAGAGGAGAGAAGAGGAGAGGAGAGAAGGAAGAGAGGAGAGAAGAGGTGAGAGGAGAGAAGAGGTGGAGAGGAGAGAAGGGGAAGAGAGGAGAAGAGGTGGAGAGATGAGAGAAGATAAAGAGAGGAGAGAAGGGGAAGAGAGGAGAGAAGAGCTGGAGAGGAGAGAAGAGCAGAGAGGAGAGAGAAGAGGTGGAGAGGAGAGAAGGGAAGAAAGGAGAAAGATAGGAGAGGAGAGAAGAGGTGGAGATATAGAGAAGGTGAAAGAGGAAGAAGATAAGAGAGGAGAGAAGTTAAAGAGAGGAGAGAAGAGGTGGAGAGGAGAGGAGAGAGAGGAAGAGAGGAGAGAAGAGGTGGAGAGGAGGAGAAGGGGAAGAGAGGAGATAAAGCAGGAGAAGAAGGTGGAGAGGAGAGAAGGGAAGAGAGGAGAGAAGAGGTGGAGAGGAGAGAAGGAAGATGAGAGAAGAGGAGGAAGAGGAGAGAAGAGGAGGAGAAGAGAGGTGGGAGAGGAGAGAAGAGGAAGAGAGGAGAGAAGAGGTGGAGAGGAGAGAAGAGGTGGAGAGGAGAGGTGGAGAGGAGAGAAGAGGTGGAGAGGAGAGAAGAGGAAGAGAGGAGAGAAGAGGTGGAAAGAGAAGAGGTTGAGAGGAGAGAAGAGGTGGAGAGGAGAGAAGAGGAAGAGAGAAGAGGTGGAGGAGAGAAGAGGTGGAGAGGAGAGAAGAGGAAGAGAGGAGAGCAAGGTGGAGAGGAGAGAAGAGGTTGAGAGGAGAGAAGAGGTTGAGAGGAGAGAAGAGGAAGAGGAAGAGAGAAGAGGTGGAGAGGAGAGAAGAGGTGGAGAGGAGAGAAGAGGAAGAGAGAATAGGTGGAGAGGAGAGTAGAGGTGGAGAGGAGAGAAGGGGAAGAGAGGAGAGAAGAGGTGGAGAGGAGAGAAGAGGTTGAGAGGGGAGAAGAGGTGGAGAGGAGAGAAGAGGAAGAGAGGAGAGAAGAGGTGGAGAGGAGAGAAGAGGAAGAGAGAAGAGGTGGAGAGGAGAGAAGAGGTGGAGAGGAGAGAAGAGGAAGAGAGGAGAGAAGAGGTGGAGAGGAGAGAAGAGGAAGAGAGGAGAGAAGAGGTTGAGAGGAGAGAAGAGGTGGAGAGGAGAGAAGGGGAAGAGAAGAGAGAAGAGGTGGAGAGGAGAGAAAAGGAAGAGAGGAGAGAAGAGGTGGAGAGGAGAGAAAAGGAAGAGAGGAGAGAAGAGGTGGAGAGGAGAGAAGGGGAAGAGAGGAGAGAAGAGGTGGAGAGGAGAGGAGAGGTGGAGAGGAGAGAAGGGGAAGAGAGGAGAGAAGAGCTGGAAAGAGGAGAGAAGAGCTGAGAGAGAGAAGAGGTGGAGAGGAGAGAAAAGGGGAAGAGAGAGGAGAGGGAAGAAAGAGGAGAGAAGAGGTGGAGAAGAGAAGGTGAAGAGAGGAGAGAAGAGGAAGAGACTAGATAGGAAGAGGGAGAGAAGAGGTGGAGAGGAGGGAGGAAATAAAGAGGAAGAGAGGAGAGAAGAGGTGAGAGAGAGAAGGGGAAGAGAGGAGAGAAGAGGTGGAGAGGAGAGAAGAGTGGAGAGGAGAGAAGGGGAAGAGAGGAGAGAAGAGGAGAGGAGAGAAGGGGAAGAGATGAGAGAAGAGGTGGGAAGGAGAGAAGAGGTGGAGAGGAGAGAAGAGGTGGAGAGGAGAGAAGAGGAAGAGAGGAGAGAAGAGGAGAGGAGAGAAGAGGTGGAGAGGAGAGGTGGAGAGGAGAGAAGAGGTGGAGAGGAGAGAGAAGAGGTGGAGAGGAGAGAAGGTGAAGAGAGGAGAGAAGAGGAAGAGAGGGAGAGAAGGGGAAGAGAGGAGAGAAGAGGTGGAGAGGGAGAGGAGAGAGAGGAAGAGAGGAGAGAAGAGGTGGAGAGGAGAGAAGGGGAAGAGAGGAGAGAAGAGGTGGAGAGGAGAGAAGAGTTGGAGAGGAGAGAAGGGGAAGAGAGGAGAGAAGAGAGGAGAGAAGGGGAAGAGATGAGAGAAGAGGTGGAGAGGAGAGAAGAGGTGGAGAGGAGAGAAGAGGTGGAGAGGAGAGAAGAGGAAGAGAGGAGAGAAGAGGTGGAGAGGAGAGAAGAGGTGGAGAGGAGAGGTGGAGAGGAGAGAAGAGGTGAGAGGAGAGAAGAGGAAGAGAGGAGAGAAGAGGTGGAGAGGAGAGAAGAGGTTGAGAGAGAGAAGAGGTGAAGAGAGGAGAGAAGAGGAAGAGAAGAGGTGGAGAGGAGAGAAGAGGTGGAGAGGAGAGAAGAGGAAGAGAGGAGAGAAGAGGTGGATAGGAGAGAAAGAGGTGAGAGGAGAGAAGAGGTTGAGAGGAGAGAAGAGGAAGATAAAGAGAGAAAGGTGGGAGGAGAGAAGAGGGGAGAGGAAATAAAGAGGAAGAGAGAATAGGTGGAGAGGAGAGTAGAGGTGGAGAGGGAGAGAAGGGGAAGAGAGGAGAGAAGAGGTGGAGAGGAGAAGAGAGAGGAGAGAGGGAGAAGAGGTAAGAGGAGAGAAGAGAAGAGAGGAGAGAAGAGGTGGAGAGGAGAGAAGAGGAAGAGAGAAGAGGTGGAGAGGAGAGAAGAGGTGGAGAGGAGAGAAGAGGAAGAGAGGAGAGAAGAGGTGGAGAGGAGAGAAGAGGAAGAGAGGAGAGAAGAGGTTGGAGAGGAGAGAAGAGGTGGAGAGGAGAGAAGGGGAAGAGAAGAGAGAAGAGGTGGAGAGGAGAGAAAAGGAAGAGAGGAGAGAAGAGGTGGAGAGGAGAGAAAGAAGAGAGGGAGAAGAGGTGGAGAGGAGAGAAGAGGAAGAGAAGAGATAAGAGGTGGAGAGGAGAGAAGAGGAAGAGAGGAGAGAAGAGGTGGAGAGGAGAGAAGAGGTGGAGAGGAGAGAAGAGGTGGAGAGGAGAGAAGGGGAAGATAGGAGAGAAGAGAAGAAGAGAAGAGAGAGGAGAGAAGAGGTGGAGAGGAGAGAAGGGGAAGAGAGGAGAGAAGAGGTGGAGAGGAGAGAAGAGGTGGAGAGGAGAGATAAAGGAAGAGAGGAGAGAAGAGGAAGAGAGAAGGAGAAGGAGAAGAGAGGAGAGAAGAGGTGGAGAGGAGAGGAGAGAGAGGAAGAGAGGAGAGAAGAGGTGGAGAGGAGAGAAGGGGAAGAGAGGAGAGAAGAGGTGGAGAGGAGAGAAGAGGTGGAGAGGAGAGAGAAGGGGAAGAGAGGAGAGAAGAGGTGGAGAGGAGAGAAGAGGTGGAGAGGAGAGAAGGGGAAGAGAGGAGAGAAGAGGTGGAGAGGAGAGAAGAGGTGGAGAGGAGAGAAGAGGTTGAGAGGAGAGAAGGGGAAGAGAGGAGAGAAGAGGTGGAGAGGAGAGAAGAGGTGGAGAGGAGAGAAGAGGTGGAGAGGAGAGAAGAGGAAGAGAGGAGAGAAGAGGTGGAGAGGAGAGAAGAGGTGGAGAGGAGAGAAGAGGAAGAGAGGAGAGAAGAGGTGGAGAGGAGAGAAGAGGTGGAGAGGAGAGAAGAGGAAGAGAGGAGAGAAGAGGAAGAGAGGAGAGAAGAGGTGGAGAGGAGAGAAGAGGAAGAGAGGAGAGAAGAGGAAGAGAGGAGAGAAGAGGTGGAGAGGAGAGAAGAGGTGGAGAGGAGAGAAGAGGTGGAGAGGAGAGAAGAGGTGGAGAGGAGAGAAGAGGTGGAGAAGAGAGAAGAGGTGGAGAGGAGAGAAAAGGAAGAGAGGAGAGAAGAGGTGGAGAGGAGAGAAGGGGAAGAGAGGAGAGAAGAGGTGGAGAGGAGAGGTGGAGAGGAGAGAAGGGGAAGAGAGGAGAGAAGAGGTGGAGAGGAGAGAAGGGGAAGAGAGGAGAGAAGAGGTGGAGAGGAGAGAAGAGGTGGAGAGGAGAGAAGGGGAAGAGAGGAGAGAATGTGAAGAGAGGGAGAGAAGAGGTGGAGAGGAGAGAAGGGGAAGAGAGGAGAGAAGAGCTGGAGAGGAGAGAAGAGCTGCAGAGGAGAGAAGAGGTGGAGAGGAGAGAAGGGGAAGAGAGAGAGAAGAGGTGGAGAGGAGAGAAGAGGGGAGAGGAGAGAAGGGGAAGAGAGGAGAGAAGAGGAAGAGAGGAGAGAAGGGGAAGAGAGGAGAGAAGAGGTGGAGAGGAGGAGAGAGGAGAGAGGAGAGAAGAGGTGGAGAGGAGAGAAGGGGAAGAGAGGAGAGAAGAGGTGGAGAGGAGAGAAGAGGTGGAGAGGAGAGAAGGGGAAGAGAGGAGAGAAGAGGTGGAGAGGAGAGAAGGGGAAGAGATGAGAGAAGAGGTGGAGAGGAGAGAAGAGGTGGAGAGGAGAGAAGAGGTGGAGAGGAGAGAAGAGGAAGAGAGGAGAGAAGAGGTGGAGAGGAGAGAAGAGGTGGAGAGGAGAGGTGGAGAGGAGAGAAGAGGTGGAGAGGAGAGAAGAGGAAGAGAGGAGAGAAGAGGTGGAGAGGAGAGAAGAGGTTGAGAGGAGAGAAGAGGTGGAGAGGAGAGAAGAGGAAGAGAGAAGAGGTGGAGAGGAGAGAAGAGGTGGAGAGGAGAGAAGAGGAAGAGAGGAGAGAAGAGGTGGAGAGGAGAGAAGAGGTTGAGAGGAGAGAAGAGGTGGAGAGGAGAGAAGAGGAAGAGAGGAGAGAAGAGGTGGAGAGGAGAGAAGAGGTGGAGAGAGAGAGAGAGGAGAAGAGGTGGAGAGGAGAGAAGAGGAAGAGAGGAGAGAAGAGGTGGAGAGGAGAGAAGAGGTTGAGAGGAGAGAAGAGGTGGAGAGGAGAGAAGAGGAAGAGAGAAGAGGTGGAGAGGAGAGAAGAGGTGGAGAGGAGAGAAGAGGAAGAGAGAATAGGTTGAGAGGAGAGTAGAGGTGGAGAGGAGAGAAGGGGAAGAGAGGAGAGAAGAGGTGGAGAGGAGAGAAGAGGTGGAGAGGAGAGAAGAGGTGGAGAGGAGAGAAGAGGAAGAGAGGAGAGAAGAGGAGGAGAGGAGAGAAGAGGGGGAGAGGAGAGGAGGAGAGGAGAGGAGAGGTGGAGAGGAGAGAAGAGGAAGAGAGGAGAGAAGAGGTGGAGAGGAGAGAAGAGGTTGAGAGGAGAGAAGAGGTGGAGAGGAGAGAAGAGGAAGAGAGAAGAGGTGGAGAGGAGAGAAGAGGTGGAGAGGAGAGAAGAGGAAGAGAGGAGAGAAGAGGTGGAGAGGAGAGAAGAGGTTGAGAGGAGAGAAGAGGTGGAGAGGAGAGAAGAGGAAGAGGAAGAGAAGAGGTGGAGAGGAGAGAAGAGGTGGAGAGGAGAGAAGAGGAAGAGAGAATAGGTGGAGAGGAGAGTAGAGGTGGAGAGGAGAGAAGGGGAAGAGAGGAGAGAAGAGGTGGAGAGGAGAGAAGAGGTTGAGAGGAGAGAAGAGGTGGAGAGGAGAGAAGAGGAAGAGAGGAGAGAAGAGGTGGAGAGGAGAGAAGAGGTTGAGAGGAGAGAAGAGGTGGAGAGGAGAGAAGAGGAAGAGAGAAGAGGTGGAGAGGAGAGAAGAGAGAGGAGAGAAGAGGTGGAGAGGAGAGAAGAGGAAGAGAGGAGAGAAGAGGTGGAGAGGAGAGAAGAGGTGGAGAGGAGAGGTGGAGAGGAGAGAAGAGGTGGAGAGGAGAGAAGAGGAAGAGAGGAGAGAAGAGGTGGAGAGGAGAGAAGAGGTTGAGAGGAGAGAAGAGGTGAGAGGAGAGAAGAGGAAGAGAGAAGAGGTGGAGAGGAGAGAAGAGGTGGAGAGGAGAGAAGAGGAAGAGAGGAGAGAAGAGGTGGAGAGGAGAGAAGAGGTTGAGAGGAGAGAAGAGGTGGAGAGGAGAGAAGAGGAAGAGGAAGAGAAGAGGTGGAGAGGAGAGAAGAGGTGGAGAGGAGAGAAGAGGAAGAGAGAATAGGTGGAGAGGAGAGTAGAGGTGGAGAGGAGAGAAGGGGAAGAGAGGAGAGAAGAGGTGGAGAGGAGAGAAGAGGTTGAGAGGAGAGAAGAGGTGGAGAGGAGAGAAGAGGAAGAGAGGAGAGAAGAGGTGGAGAGGAGAGAAGAGGTTGAGAGGAGAGAAGAGGTGGAGAGGAGAGAAGAGGAAGAGAGAAGAGGTGGAGGAGAGAAGAGGTGGAGAGGAGAGAAGAGGAAGAGAGGAGAGAAGAGGGTGGAGAGGAGAGAAGAGGAAGAGAGGAGATAAGAGGTGGAGAGGAGAGAAGAGGAAGAGAGGAGAGAAGAGGTGGAGAGAAGAGAAGAGGTTGAGAGGAGAGAAGAGGTGGAGAGGAGAGAAGAGGAAGAGAGAAGAGGTGGAGAGGAGAGAAGAGGTGGAGAGGAGAGAAGAGGTGGAGAGGAGAGAAGAGGAAGAGAGGAGAGAAGAGGTGGAGAGGAGAGAAGAGGTGGAGAGGAGAGAAGAGTTGGAGAGGAGAGGAGAGAAGAGGAAGAGAGGTGAGAAGAGGTGGAGAGAAGAGGTGGAGAGGAGAGGAGAGAAGAGGTGGAGAGGAGAGAAGAGGTGGAGAGGACAGAAGAGGTGGAGAGAAGAGGTGGAGAGGAGAGAAGAGGTGGTGAGGAGAGAAGAGGTGGAGAGGACAGAAGAGGTGGAGAGAAGAGGTGGAGAGGAGAGAAGAGTGGAGAGGAGAGCAGTTCTAGCCGCCTTTCCTCCTCTCCCTCATCCATCTCTCTCTGGGCCGTCCTCTATAACCCTTCAGCTTATTGGTGTTATTTATCACTACAGGATCCTGCTGTAAGTCTCTCAGCAGGCTCCCACTCGCCAAGACTATAACTACACTACTGACATGTCAGGGCCTGTCGGAGAGAGAGAAAGAGAGAGAGAGAGAGAGAGAGAGATGGGGGGGGCAGTCAGACTGTGAGCGACACAGGCTGATAAAGCAGGATAACTCCTCCATTCCCAGAAAACAGTAATGTGCTCCAGATGATCTGTCTATGTCTGGGTGATTGTGGGTAGATGTTTGTGTGTTCATCTTTTTTCAAGACCTTTCTATATGGTTTTTCTTCTCTTTTTATTTTTCTATACACTTTAACTGTTACGTGTGTTAGCATGTGTTGTCTCTCTCTCTTGACGTTTTTGTTAGTGTGTCCCCAAAATCACAGAGGAGCTAGTAGGAAACAAATAAGTCATTTTAATGCCAGCAGAAATATTCCATTCATCTGAAACATTCCCCTGTCATACATCCCCCTGTAGTTACTGTACATGTCTGTGTGGGAAGAAAGAGCCATGTTTATTGTTTGGCGGTGAGAATGTCTAAAGATGTGATGACTGAACTGACTGACATGAACATAGAGCACATGACTCATCTGTAAAGGACGCCAGGGATCGACAACTTCAGTCCTCGGGAGGGGACCACAGTGGCTGATGGGTTTTGTTTTCTTCAAATCAGTGACTCATTTAGGCCTGGTAAACATGGAGAGGGCACTAGTGGTGCAATGCAAATCAGTGACTCATTTAGGCCTGTTAAACATGGAGAGGGCACTAGTGGTGCAATGCAAATCAGTGACTCATTTAGGCCTGGTAAACATGGAGAGGGCACTAGTGGTGCAATGCAAATCAGTGACTCATTTAGGCCTGGTAAACATGGAGAGGGCACTAGTGGTGCAATGCAAATCAGTGGCATTTATGGATCAATTAAGTCCCAGGGAGAAGAGCGAAGTAGATACTGTGGCTCCAGGGCCCCAGAGTTGACCATCTCTGAATTAGGTTCCAACAAAATAAAAAGTCAATTGAAAAAGTTAAATGACTGTGACAGGTTAAATGACCTGTGACAGGTTAAATGACAGGTTAAATGACTGTGACAGGTTAAATGACTGTGACAGGTTAAATGACCTGTGACAGGTTAAATGACAGGTTAAATGACTGTGACAGGTTAAATGACTGTGACAGGTTAAATGACCTGTGACAGGTTAAATGACTGTGACAGGTTAAATGACCTGTGACAGGTTAAATGACAGGTTAAATGACTGTGACAGGTTAAATGACTGTGACAGGTTAAATGACCTGTGACAGGTTAAATGACAGGTTAAATGACTGTGACAGGTTAAATGACTGTGACAGGTTAAATGACCTGTGACAGGTTAAATGACTGTGACAGGTTAAATGACAGGATAAATGACTGTGACAGGTTAAATGACTGTGACAGGTTAAATGACCTGTGACAGGTTAAATGACTGTGACAGGTTAAATGACTGTGACAGGTTAAATGACTGTGACAGGTTAAATGACTGTGACAGGTTAAATGACAGGTTAAATGACTGACAGGTTAAATGACTGACAGGTTAAATGACTGTGACAGGTTAAATGACTGTGACAGGTTAAATGACCTGTGACAGGTTAAATGACTGTGACAGGTTAAATGACAGGATAAATGACTGTGACAGGTTAAATGACTGTGACAGGTTAAATGACCTGTGACAGGTTAAATGACTGTGACAGGTTAAATGACTGTGACAGGTTAAATGACAGGTTAAATGACTGACAGGTTAAATGACTGACAGGTTAAATGACTGTGACAGGTTAAATGACCTGTGACAGGTTAAATGACCTGTGACAGGTTAAATGACCTGTGACAGGTTAAATGACTGTGACAGGTTAAATGACTGTGACAGGTTAAATGACCTGTGACAGGTTAAATGACCTGTGACAGGTTAAATGACTGTGACAGGTTAAATGACTGTGACAGGTTAAATGACTGTGACAGGTTAAATGACTGTGACAGGTTAAATGACTGTGACAGGTTAAATGACTGACAGGTTAAATGACCTGTGACAGGTTAAATGACTGTGACAGGTTAAATGACTGACAGGTTAAATGACCTGTGACAGGTTAAATGACCTGTGACAGGTTAAATGACCTGTGACAGGTTAAATGACAGGTTAAATGACTGTGACAGGTGAAATGACTGACAGGTTAAATGACCTGTGACAGGTTAAATGACTGTGACAGGTTAAATGACTGTGACAGGTTAAATGACTGTGACAGGTTAAATGACTGTGACAGGTTAAATGACCTGTGACAGGTGAAATGACTGACAGGTTAAATGACCTGTGACAGGTTAAATGACTGTGACAGGTGAAATGACTGACAGGTTAAATGACCTGTGACAGGTTAAATGACTGTGACAGGTTAAATGACTGTGACAGGTTAAATGACCTGTGACAGGTTAAATGACTGTGACAGGTTAAATGACCTGTGACAGGTTAAATGACTGTGACAGGTTAAATGACCTGTGACAGGTTAAATGACTGTGACAGGTTAAATGACCTGTGACAGGTTAAATGACCTGTGACAGTTTAAATGACTGTGACAGGTTAAATGACTGTGACAGGTTAAATGACCTGTGACAGGTTAAATGACTGTGACAGGTTAAATGACAGTGTGGTGTACAGTAAGGCGTTAGCTACAGTCAGGGGCACAACTCTGGGTGTAGAAGTGGGGGGGCATAATTTGGCGGAGTATCTGGAGGTCCTCCCATTTTTGGGAGCATCTAAAGCTAATTTCTTGCAATTCTACACAATCTATTATGACCCATGGCCCTTCTAGCCGTCTCTATTCAGAACAGCATGAAGGAAGCAGAAATGCCCACAGTCATGAAAATAGGTAAGAGGTATTAAATATGTTGAAGTGATTGATAAGATAGAAACTAGATCAATAACAATTTAATAATCTATATTGTGTTGCAGCTTTAACCAATAACCTAACAAGTGAATAACTCTTACAAATAAAGTACTAAAACTTACCATACTGTCTTTATTAAGACATCCTATATTACATTTCAGCCAGCCAACCCGAGCCGCCTACACGCCCGACCCCCACCAGTCTAGTCAATAACTTAACTCTCTCCCCAACACAGCTTCCTTCCCATCATTTTTTTTATGTCTCAAGGGAAAGGTTTGGAAAACAAAAGTTGATGAGCATAGTGTTGTGCACTGACTGTGTACAACGACAGTGAAGCCTGTAGAGCTTTTTATACCGTCAGTGTGAAAAATAGGGAAATAGCTAGGGAAACTGATCAATTTCTTCATTTATTTTGTATTTATTTCACCTTTATTTAACCAGGTAGCCAAGTTGAGAACAAGTTCTCATTTACAATTGCGACCTGGCCAAGATAAAGCAAAGCAGTTTGACACATACAACGACACAGAGTTACACATGGAGTAAAACAAACATACAATCAATAATACAGTATAAACAAGTCTATATACAATGTGAGCAAATGAGGTGAGATAAGGGAGGTAAAGGCAAAAAAAGGCCATGGTGGCAAAGTAAATATAATATAGCAAGTAAAACACTGGAATGGTAGTTTTGCAGTGGAAGAAAGTGCAAGAAGAAGTAGTAGAAATAATGGGGTGCAAAGGAGCAAAATAAATAAATAAATCAAATAAATACAGTAGGGAAAGAGGTAGTTGTTTGAGCTAAATTATAGGTGGGCTATGTACAGGTGCAGTAATCTGTGAGCTGCTCTGACAGTTGGTGCTTAAAGCTAGTGAGGGAGATAAGTGTTTCCAGTTTCAGAGATTTTTGTAGTTTGTTCCAGTCATTGGCAGCAGAGAACTGGAAGGAGAGGCGGCCAAAGAAAGAATTAGTTTTGGGGGTGACCAGAGAGATATACCTGCTAGAGCGCGTGCTACAGGTGGGTGATGCTATGGTGACCAGCGAGCTGAGATAAGGGGGGACTTTACCTAGCAGGGTCTTGTAGATGACATGGAGCCAGTGGGTTTGGCGACGAGTATGAAGTGAGAGCCAGCCAACGAGAGCGTACAGGTCGCAATGGTGGGTAGTATATGGGGCTTTGGTGACAAAACAGATTGCACTGTGATAGACTGCATCCATATCTGTTGAGTAGGGTATTGGAGGCTATTTTGTAAATGACATCGCCGAAGTCGAGGATTAGAAGGATGGTCAGTTTTACAAGGGTATGTTTGGCAGTATGAGTGAAGGGTGCCTGGTTGCGAAATAGGAAGCCAATTCTAGATTTAACTTTGGATTGGAGATGTTTGATGTGGGTCTGGAAGGAGAGTTTACAGTCTAACAAGACACCTAGGTATTTGTAGTTGTCCACGTATTCTAAGTCAGAGCCGTCCAGAGTAGTGATGTTGGACAGGCGGGCAGGTGCAGGCAGAGATCGGTTGAAGAGCATGCATTTAGTTTTACTTGTATTTAAGAGCAATTGGAGGCCACGGAAGGAGAGTTGTATGGCATTGAAGCTTGCCTGGAGGGTTGTTAACACAGTGTCCAAAGAAGGGCCAGAAGTATACAGAATGGTGTCGTCTGTGTAGAGGTGGATCAGAGACTCACCAGCAGCAAGAGCGACATCATTGATGTATACAGAGAAGAGAGTCGGTCCAATAATTGAACCCTGTGGCACCCCCATAGATACTGCCAGAGGTCTGGACAGCAGACCCTCCGATTTGACACACTGAACTCTATCAGAGAAGTAGTTGGTGAACCAGGCGAAGCAATCATTTGAGAAACCAAGACTGTCGAGTCTGCCAATGAGGATGTGATGATTGACAGAGTCGAAAGCCTTGGCCAGATCAATGAATACGGCTGCACAGTAATGTTTCTTATCGATGGCGGTTAAGATATCGTTTAGGACCTTGAGCGTGGCTGAGGTGCACCCATGACCAGCTCTGAAACCAGATTGCATAGCAGAGAAGGTATGGTGAGATTCGAAATGGTCGGTAATCTGTTTGTTGACTTGGCTTTCGAAGACCTTAGAAAGGCAGGGTAGGATAGATATAGGTCTGTAGCAGTTCGGGTCAAGAGTGTCCCCCCTTTGAAGAGGGGGATGACCGCAGCTGCTTTCCAATCTTTGGGAATCTCAGACGACACGAAAGAGAGGTTGAACAGGCTAGTAATAGGGGTGGCAACAATTTCGGCAGATAATTTTAGAAAGAAAGGGTCCAGATTGTCTAGCCCGGCTGATTTGTAGGGATCCAGATTTTGCAGCTCTTTCAGAACATCAGCTGACTGGATTTGGGAGAAGGAGAAATGCAAGTTGCTGTGGGGGATACAGTGCTGTTGACCGGGGTAGGGGTAGCCAGGTGGTAGGGGTAGCCAGGGCGAGTTGCTGTGGGGGATGCAGTGCTGTTGACCGGGGTAGGGGTAGCCAGGTGGAAAGAATGGCCAGTCGTTTAAAAATGCTTTTTGAAATTCTCAATTATAGTGGATTTATCAGTGGTGACAATGTTTCCTATCTTCAGTGCAGTGGGCAGCTGGGAGGAGGTGTTCTTATTCTCCATGGACTATACAGTGTCCCAGAACTTGTTTGAGTTAGTGTTGCAGGAAGCAAATTTCTGCTTGAAAAAGCTAGCCTTGGCTTTTCTAACTGCCTGTGTATAATGGTTTCTAGCTTCCCTGAACAGCTGCATATCACACGGGCTGTTCGATGCTAATGCAGAACACCATAGGATGTTTTTGTGTTGGTTAAGGGCAGTCAGGTCTGGGGAGAACCAAGGGCTATATCTGTTCCTGGTTATACATTTCTTGAATTGGGCATGCTTATTTAAGATGGTGAGGAAGGCGCTTTTAAAGAATAACCAGGCAATAACGTTACATTGCTATACTGACTAATAAAAACTCACATTATGCTGAAAAAGACGTCAGAATATCGGTCTTCAATCACTTGGCCGTTGGTTTCATCGTTTGATTCAGGTCTAGTGTGATTGAGGCAAAAAAATAGCTTAAGTTAGTGAGCTAGCTAGCTAGCTAACGTTAGCCAACTATTGGCTATGTTTGTTTCTTCCAAAACGAGGAAGAATAATACGTTTTACTACAGGGATACAGACTTGGAAATGTGTGTATGCGCGCGTGAGGAAGAGGACAGCACCTGCTAATATCGTTTTCCTATTGAACATACTTCTTTCTGTATGAACTATTATAGTTTAATGACATTTTAGGGTATCTGAGGATTAAATAGAAATGTATTTTGACTTGTTGGAACAAAGTTTAGGGGAAGATTTTCTGATTCCTATATTGACGTGTGGATAACTCAAATCGATGGCACCAACTAAACTGACTTTTTGGGATATAAACAAGGATTTTATCTAACAAAACAATACTTCATGTTATAGCTGGGACCCGTTGGATGACAAATCAGAAGAAGATTTTCAAAAAGTATGTGAATATTTAATCGCTATATGTGAATTTATGAAACCTGTGCCGGTGGAAAAATATTTTGTTGTGGGGCGCCATCCTCAAACAATCACATGGCATCCTTTCGCTGTAAAGCCTACAGTAAATCGGACAGTGCAGTTAGATTAACAAGAATTTAAGCTTCTAACCAATATAAGATACTTGTATGTTCCTAAATGTTTAATATCCATAACTTTTACGATTATTTATTTGAATTGCGCGCTCTCCAGTTTCACCAGAAGTTGTTCCGCTAGCAGGACGCCTAGCCTTAAGTTAACAAAGGCTACAGTCAGTCGTACAAGGAAATAAGCAAACAGTAAACCGCTCACCCAGAGGCGGTGTTCCTAGTGGCCGGGGACTTTAATGCAGGAAAGATTAAATCAGTTTTACCTAATTTCTATCAACAAGTTAAATGTTCAACCAGAGGGGAAGAAATTCTAGGTCACCGGTACTCCACACACAGAGACTCGTACAAAGCTCTCCCTCACCCTCCATTTGGTAAATCTGACCACAACTATATTCTCTTGATTCCTGCTTACAAGCAAAAACTAAAGCAGGAAGCACCAGTGACTCGGTCTCTAAAAAAGTGGTCAGAGGAAGCAGATGCTAAACTACAGGACTGTTTCGCTATCACAGACTGGAACATGTTCCGGGATTCTTCTGATGACATTGAGGAATACACCACATCAGTCACTGGCTTTATCAATAAGTGCATCGAGGACGTCATCCCCACAGTGACTGTACGTACATACCCCAACCAAAAGCCATGGATTACAGGCGACATTCGCACTGATCTAAAGGTTAGAGCTGCTGCTTTCAAGGTGCGGGACTCTAACCCGGAAGCTTATAAGAAATCCTGCTATGCCCTCCAATGAACCATCAAACAGGCAAAGCTCCAATACAGGACTAAGATTGAATACTACACCGGCTCCAACCCTCAACTTATGTGGCAGGGCTTGCAAACTATTATAGACTACAAATGGAAGCACAGCCGCGCGCTTCCCAGTGACACGAGCCTACCAGATGAGCTAAATAACTTCTATGTTTGCTTCGAGGCAAGCAACACTGAGGCATGCATGAGAGCATCAGCTATTCCGGACGACTGTGTGATCACGCTCTCCGCAGCTGAAGTGAGTAAGACCTTTAAACAGGTCAACATTCACAAGGCCGCCGGGCCAGACGGATAACCAGGACGTGTTCTCTGGGCATGTGCTGACCAACTGACAGGTGTCTTCACTGAAATTTTCAAAATTTCCCTGATTGAGTCTGTAATACCAACATGTTTCAAGCAGACCACCATAGTCCCTGTGCTCAAGAACACTAAGGCAACCTGCCTAAATGACTACAGAGCCGTAGCACTCATGTCCTTAGCCATGAAGTGCTTTGAAAGTCTGGTAATGGCTCACATTAACACCATTATCCCAGAAACCCTAGGCCCACTCCAATTTGTATAACGTCCAAACAGATTCACAGATGATGCAATCTCCATTGCACCCCACCATGCCCTTTCCCACCTGGACAAAAGGAACACCTACGTGAGAATGCTATTCATTGACTACAGCAGCGTTTAACACCATAGTACCCTCAAAGCTCATCACTAAGCTAAGGATCCTGGGAGTAAACACCTCCCTCTGCAACTGGATCCTGGACTTCCTGACGGGCTGCTCCCAGGTGGTGAGGGTAGGTAGCAACACTTCTGCCATGCTGATCCTCAACACTGGAATCCCTCAGGGGTGCATGCTCAGTCCCCTCCTGTACTCCCTGTTCAACCACAACTGCGTGGCCAGGCACAACTCCAATACCATCATCAAGTTTGCAGACGACACAACAGTGGTAGGCCTGATCACCGACAATGACGAGATAGCCTATAGGGAGGAGGTCAGAGACCTGGCCGAGTGGTGCCAGAATAACAACCTATCCCTCAACGTAACCAAGACAAAGGAGATGATTGTGGACTCGAGGAAAAGGAGGACCGAGCATGCCCCATTTCTCATCGACGGGGCTGTAGTGGAGTAGGTCGAGAGCTTCAAGTTCCTTGGTGTCCACATCACCAACAAACTAGAATGGTCCAAACACACCAAGACAGTTTTGAAGAAGGCACGACAAAGCCTATTCCCCATCGGGAAACTAAAAAGATTTGGAATGGGTCCTCAGATCCTCAAAAGGTTCTACAGCTGCAACATCGAGAGCATCCTGACTGGTTGCATCACTGCCCTGGTAAGACAACTGCTCGGCCTCCAACCGCAACAGAGGGTAGTGCGTACGGCCCAGTACATCACTGGGGCTAAGCTGTCTGCCATCAGGACCTCTACAACAGGCGGTGTCAGAGGAAGGCCCTAAAAATTGTCAAAGACCCCAGCCACCCCAGTCATAGACTGTTCTGTCTACTATCGTATAGCAAGCAGCAAGTCTAGGACCAAAAGGCTTCTCAACAGCTGTTGGTAAGCGCCTGTAGGTATTACGGTATTTTAAGGCATTTTAAGGCATTTTACTATAACCCAGATCCTCAAAAGGTTCTACAGCTGCACGTGTATTCAGCGTACGTGACAAATAAACTTTGATTTGATTTGAAAATATTTCCATACACACAACAGCTGGTAGATACTGCTACCTGACAGATACACTACCGGTCAAAAGCTTGAGAACACCTACTCATTCAAGGTTTTACTTAATTTTTTTACATTATAGAATAATAGTGAAGACATACAACTATGAAATAACACATGGATTCATGTAGTAACCAAAAAAGCTGTCATCAAGGCAAAGGGTGGCTATTTGAAGAATGTCATATATAAAATATATTTAGATTTGGTTAACACTTTTTTGGTTACTACTAGGGATCTACGATTCATCAGTAAGCATATCAGAATCAGCCGATATTATCTAAAAATGCCAACATCGCCATCAGCCCGAATTCTAGTTTAATTTCTTGGATATAGGGGGCGCTCTTTTAATTTATGGATAAAAAAACGTGCCCGTTTTAAGCGCAATATTTTGTCACGAAAAGATGCTCGACTATGCATATAATTAACAGCTTTGGAAAGAAAACACTCTGACGTTTCCAAAACTGCAAAGATATTATCTGTGAGTGCCACAGAACTCATGCTACAGGCGAAACCAAGATGAAACTTCAAACAGGAAATGAGCAGAATTTTTGAGGCTCTGTTTTCCATTGTCTCCTTATATGGCTGTGAGTGCGCCAGGAATGAGCCTGCCCTTTCTGTCGTTTCCCCAAGTTGTCTGCAGCATTGTGACGTATTTGTAGGCATATCATTGGAAGATTGGCCATAAGAGACTACATTTACCAGGGGTCCGCCCGGTGTCCTTTGTCTAAATTGGTGCTTAATCTTCAACTGGAGGCATTTTCCCATGAGATTCAGAGGAGAACGCACACTTCCACGAACGATATATCATCGAAGAGATATGTGAAAAACACCTTGAGGATTGATTCTAAACAACGTTTACCATGTTTCAGTCGATATTATGGAGTTAATTTGGAAAAAAGTTCGGCGTTTTGATGACTGAATTTTCGTTTTTTTTTGGTAGCCAAACATGACGCACCAAAGGGAGCGATTTCTCCTAAACAAATAATCTTTCAGGAAAAACTGAACATTTGCTATCTAACTGAGTCTCCTCATTGAAAAAATCTGAAGTTCTTCAAAGGTAAATGATTTTATTTGAATGCTTTTCTAGTTTTTGTGAAAATGTTGCTTGCTGATGCTAACGCTAAATGCTATGCTAGCTATCAATACTGTTACACAAATGCTTGTTTTGCTATGGTTGAGAAGCATATTTTGAAAATCTGAGATGACAGTGTTGTTAACAAAAGGCTAAGCTTGAGAGCTAGCATATTAATTTCATTTCATTTGCGATTTTCATGAATAGTTAATGTTGTGTTATGCTAATGAGCTGCGGGGATAATTACACTCCTGGATACAGGTTTTTTTCGTAGCTAAACGTGATGAACAAAACAGAGCGATTTGTCCTAAACAAATAATCTTTGTGGAAAAACTGAACATTTGCTATCTAACTGAGTCTCCTCATTGAAAACATCTGAAGTTCTTCAAAGGTAAATGATTTTATTTGAATGCTTTTCTTGTTTTTGTGAAAATGTTGCATGCTGAATGCTACGCTAAATGCTACGCTAGCTATCAATAATCTAACACAAATGCTCGTTTTGCTATGGTTGAAAAGCATATTTTGAAAATCTGAGATGACAGTGTTGTTAATGGCAATGTGCAAAACCGATGTCAAAGCTGACTTGCATACTGATAACGATATAACGTAAGTAGATGAGGTAATGACGCCACGAAAAACATAGCATTCCTAACCTAGCCCACAATGTCTGCTGTGTGGATCTATTTTAAAGTTTCAAAGGAAGATAACAGAAAGGCCATATGCAACATTTGTGCTGTTATTATTTCCAGAGGGGAGAAGGCGAAATCTTTTAATACCACAAACCTAATTACTGATTTGAAGGTGCATCAACCCCAGACGTTCAGTGAATATTTAGAACAAAAGCAGACGAAAACTAAGCGCACAACTCAAAGGCGAAATCCAAATTAACGCCAAGATAATGGGATTCATTGCCCTTGACAATCAACCGTTCTCTGTCGTGGATGATGTTGGCTTTCGCCAACTGGTCAAGCACTTCGAACCCCGGTACACACTACCAAGTTGGTGCTATTTTTCAGATGTTGCCCTACCGGAGTTACACAGTATTGTTGTAACGCACATCCATGAGCTACTTGCATCACTGCTATTAGCTTCACGACTGACATTTGGACCAGCGATGTCAGCCACATGAGTATGAGTCTGATAGCACAGCGGGTTGACAAGAATGTCATACTGAGGAAAGCCGTATTGCGTTGGTCAAGAATGTGGTGGTTCTCATACCGCTAGTGCCATTTCAATGACATTTGGGAACATGTTTGGAACTTGGAAACATGAACACACTACAAGCTCCATTCAAACAACTGACATGAGAAATAAGCTCATCAACTGCGTCTGTGGCAGACGTGATGCCCTCTGTCATGGCATTGAAACGCCTGCTCAATAAAACTGGCAAAGGTGCTCTACTTGTGGCTTTGAACAAGCGATTGGGTGGCATTCTCTCTGAGCCTCTTTACTGTGTCGCCACCATGCTCGATGCTCGGTACAAGGACTGCTACTTCGATGCAAGAAACAGGGTTTACGTGATATTTTACAGACACGGCTGGACAAGATGGAAACGGACACAGTGACGAATCGAAGAGGACCCACGACAGAATAGGCCACGGACAGACAAAGCTGAAACTTCACTTCTTGACATGTATGATGAAATCCTGGTTGAGAATGAAACGACTGAACAAATGAACAACGAAACAGCACAGGAAGTAGGTGAATGAAATAGGTTTTGATTATGTTTTACTGGCAATGGAGACATCCATAAATGCCAAAATAAACATTTTGGTGTGTGTTTAAACTATTTAACTGTACTAGAATGCTTAAAAGGCTGCTAAAATGTTAAATATAGGTTATCGGTATCAGGATTTTTGGCAAGGAAAATATTGTATATCGGTATCTGCCAGAAATGTAATATTGGTGCATCCCTAGTTACTACATGATTCCATATGTGTATTTCATAGTTTTGATGTCTTCACTATTATTCTACAATGTAGAAAAGAGTAAAAATAAAGAAAAACCCTTGAATGAGCAGGTTTTCTAAAACTTTTGTTCGGTTGTGTAGATAGCTAGAGCTGAATTGGCCACTGTAGCTACTAGCTGGCCAACTAGCGGCTAGTAGTTCATTCACTTCATCGAGACAGAATGAAACATTAGCTAACGTTACACTACTAGCTCAGCACTGGGAATATATATAAATTGTTTCTGTCAAACAGCAGTTACATTGCCAGCTAGATCAGTCAACTAAAGAGTAGCGAGTTTCTGCTCTGCTTGCTTTTACAAATCTGAGAAAAAGCGCAACACAGACAACAGCTACCTCTGTTAATTTCTCCAGTGCTAGTCCTATTCACCAGCCTTTCAGCAGCTTTGCCTTCACACAGCCTGTCCACATGCTCCTCTGTGCGTCCTAAATCCAGCAAACTGACACCCAACCTCTCTGAGGCATCCGCATGGTCCTAAAGCACACTGCTGCCATGTTTTGTATTACAGTGCAATGATAAAACTGGGGGGGGAACAAAAATGCAATTTCAGAATGTGGAGGGGGGTCATGTCGCCCCCGTCCCCAGTGAAAGTTGCGCCTCTGGCTACAGTCACGTGTTAGCTCGGTTTGTAGTATGGCTGTGTGTCAGTGGTAAGAGGAAATAGTATAGTGGGGTATCTGAGAGAGAGGTTCCCACTTCTGCTGCGAGACACCCCCCTTGTTCTTTAGTTGAACGCTTCATGTGCAACCCCCCCATTCTTGATGGACAAATTGGGTTCCCAGATCCACAGGGTTAACTGGCCTCAGTAGGGGAGGCACTAAAACACTCACCTCTGCCCCCCTCTCCTCCCCTCTATTTCCCTTTCTTTCCCTCTCCTCCCCATTCAATGATAAGGTTCATTTTTGCCTGTAGTGTGAGAAGACTGATAGTTTTATATGTGTATGTGTCAATAGTAAATCCCACAGTGTTTCCACACAAACACATCTTTCAGCTCTCCTGTCTGTGTTTATGTGTGTGCGGGTTTATACCTCTGCCTGGCCCCGTGTGAACACTCCCAGAGGCCTCCTCCTCTACTCCACTCTCAGCCCCCCGTGTTCAGTCCAGTACAGAGGTTGCAGAAGAAGGCAGTGTTGTGTTCGAGACCACCTAAAGTGAGACCAGTTCAAGACCAAGACTGGAGCAAATCGAAACCGAGTCAAGACCCAAGACCAGAAAAATGGGTTAATTTCAAGACCACAATTGTAATTTTGTCAAATCACCACCATATTAAGAGTTCAAAATGTCCAGTATTTCTGTGTTCATATTTCAGAACAACAAGCATGCTGAGGGAAAATAGAGCCACTACAAATTATTACTAACGGAAACACAGTGGGGAACAATGCGCCTTCTACGACTTCAGAGAAGGGCTAAGGATTTATAAAATAATGATCATAATAATATAATAATATTATTTTAATGATGTTCTGATTTAATCTCTTCAGTTTTTGTTGGAAAGAAAAGGGTTAACACTGAAGAGAAAAAAATCCAATTAAGATTTTTCTTTGCTCGTCTCTGGGGAGATAAATCTAGCTAGCTAAGTCAGCCATTGGCTAGGTCATTAGAAGCTAGATAAAGGCATCTGCCATTCAACTGTTCTACAGCAACATTTTGGGGCTGCAGGTAGCCAGGTGGTTAGAGCGTTGGACCAGTAATTGAAAGGTTGCTAGATCGAATCCCTGAGCCGACAACGTAAAAATCTGTTATTCTACCCCTGAATAAGGCAGTTAACCCACTGTTCCCCGGTAGGCCGTCATTGTAAATAAGAATATGTTCTTAACTGACTTGCCTAGTTAAATAAAAATGTTGGAGTGATAGTGGAATCAACCAATCACATTTTGACTTAATGAAACAAACACTCACTGGTCACCATAGCAGCACCCACCTGTAGTGCACGCTCCAGTAGGTATATTTCACTGGTCACCCCCAAAGCCAATTTCTCCTTTGGCCGCCTTTCCTTACAGTTCTCTGCTGCCAATGACTGGAACGAACTGCAAAAATCACTGAAGCTGGAGACTCATATCTCCCTCACTAGCTTTCAGCACCAGCTGTCAGAGCAGCTCACAGATCACTGCACCTGTACATAGCCCATCTGTAAATAGCCCATCCAACTACCTCATCCCCATACTGTTATTTATTTGATTTATTTTGCTCCTTTGCACTCCAGTATCTCTACTTGCACATTCATCTTCTTCACATCTATCACTCCAGTGTTTAATTGCTAAATTGTAATTACTTCACCACTATGTCCTATTTATTGCCTTACCTCCCTTATCTTACTTCATTTGCACACACTGTGTATATACACTTTTTCTATTGTAGTATTGACTGTATGTTTGTTTATTCCATGTGTAACTCTGTGTTGTTGTTTGTGCCGCACTGCTTTGCTTTATCTTGGCCAGGTCGCAGTTGCAAATAAGAACTTGTTCTCAACCAGCCTACCTGGTTAAATAAAGGTGAAATAAAAGATTTTAAAAAATAAAAAAAATCAATGTCTACGCCCCTGATGCAAACAGCACATGATGACAATTCCATATCACAAATAGCAACTAACCAACACTTCCTACTAAACATTTTCAATACCTGGTTTAAATACCCATTGCTGCCTTAGTTAGCATTTACTGGTAGGTATCATCAGTTGAAAGGTCTAACAGTGTTCTACCCTACCTGCTGCGGATGTCATTCTTCTGTGAGCTGCTCCATGACAAAACCAGTTGAGAGCTGCAAGCTCTTGCTGCCTGCAGATGGTATTCAGTTGAAACTAGGCTGTGTGTGGCGCGCATATATTGGATATATTTCATGTGCTCTGTGATTGTGTAGGCTAATTTGTGCATGATTTGTCTATTGTACTACATAATTGATAAGTCATATACCTCCACTACACTACTTTGATATGCATTAGTAAGGATTAAGAAGTGAGTATAAGCAATGCCCACTGAAAACAAAGTGGGTTTATGTTTTATACCTTCGTATAGCTACACCACTGGTCCTTTGTGTTAAGCAAAAAGTGCTCCTACATGGGTGCACTGGTATTACGGTTGCTGTCCTTTCAGGTTCGCCACTGAGCAAACATGTCTGCTGATCCTCAACATGGGGGCCCAACAAGGGTGCGTCCTCAGTCCCCTTCTGTATTCTCTGTATACCCACGACTGCATGGCCTCACACAGTTCCAACTCCATCAAGTTCGCTGACAACACAACAGTAGTAGGCCTGAACCCCAACAACGACGAGACAGCCTACAGGGAGGAGGTAGGTACTCTGACAGTGTGGTGCCAGGTAAACAACCTCACCCTCAATGTTAGCAGAACAAAAGAGCTGATTGTGGACTTCAGATCAAATCAAATCAAATCAAATTAAATTTTATTTGTCACATACACATGGTTGGCAGATGTTAATGCGAGTGCAGCGAAATGCTTGTGCTTCTAGTTCCGACAATGCAGTAATAACCAACGAGTAATCTAGCTAACAATTCCAAAACTGCTACCTTATACACATAAGTGTAAAGGGATAAAGAATATGTACATAAAGATATATGAATGAGTGATGGTACAGAGCGGCATAGGCAAGATGCAGTAGATGGTATCGAGTACAGTATATACATATGAGATGAGTATGTAAACAAAGTGGCAGAGTTTAAAGTGGCTAGTGATACATGTATTACATAAAGATGCAGTAGATGATATAGAGTACAGTATATACGTATACATATGAGATAAATAATGTAGGGTATGTAAACATTATATTAAGTAGCATTGTTTAAAGTTATATATTTTACATCAATTCCCATCAATTCCAATTATTAAAGTGGCTGGAGTTGAGTCAGTGTGTTGGCAGCAGCCACTCAATGTTAGTGGTGGCTGTTTAACAGTCTGATGGCCTTGAGATAGAAGCTGTTTTTCAGTCTCTCGGTCCCAGCTTTGATGCACCTGTATTGACCTCGCCTTCTGGACGATAGTGGGGTGAACAGGCAGTGTCTCGGGTGGTTGTTGTCCTTGATGATCTTTATGGCCTGTGGGCTGAGCAGTTGCCGTACCAGGCGGTGATACAGCCCGACAGGATGCTCTCGATTGTGCATCTGTAGAAGTGAGTGCTTTTGGTGACAAGCCGAATTTCTTCAGTCTCCTGAGGTTGAAGAGGCGCTGCTGCGCCTTCTTAACGATGCTGTCTGTGTGGGTGGACCAATTCAGTTTGTCTGTGATGTGTACGCCGAGGAACTTAAAACTTACTACACTCTCCACTACTGTTCCATCGATGTGGATAGGGGGGTATTCCCTCTGCTGTTTCCTGAAGTCCACAATCATCTCCTTAGTTTTATTGACGTTGAGTGTGAGGTTATTTTCCTGACACCACACTCCGAGGGCCCTCACCTCCTCCCTATAGGCCGTCTCGTCGTTGTTGGTAATCAAGCCTACCACTGTTGTGTCGTCCGCAAACTTGATGATTGAGTTGGAGGCGTGCGTCACCACGCAGTCGTGGGTGAACAGGTAGTACAGGAGAGGGCTCAGAACGCACCCTTGTGGGGCCCCAGTGTTGAGGATCAGCGGGGTGGAGATGTTGTTACCTACCCTCACCACCTGGGGGCGGCCCGTCAGGAAGTCCAGTACCCAGTTGCACAGAGCGGGGTCGAGACCCAGGGTCTCGAGGTTGATGACGAGTTTGGAGGGTACTATGGTGTTAAATGCTGAGCTGTAGTCGATGAACAGCATTCTCACATAGGTATTCCTCTTGTCCAGATGGGTTAGGGCAGTGTGCAGTGTGGTTGAGATTGCATCGTCTGTGGACCTATTTGGGCGGTAAGCAAATTGGAGTGGGTCTAGGGTGTCAGGTAGGGTGGAGGTGATATGGTCCTTGACTAGTCTCTCAAAGCACTT
Source organism: Oncorhynchus tshawytscha (assembly GCF_018296145.1). Classification (NCBI taxonomy): domain Eukaryota; kingdom Metazoa; phylum Chordata; class Actinopteri; order Salmoniformes; family Salmonidae; genus Oncorhynchus; species Oncorhynchus tshawytscha. The sequence continues at coordinate 30,272,606 of NC_056430.1, read as the reverse complement.
CATGATGACGGAAGTGAGTGCTACGGGGCGGTAGTCGTTTAGCTCAGTTACCTTAGCTTTCTTGGGAACAGGAACAATGGTGGCCCTCTTGAAGCATGTGGGAACAACAGACTGGGATAGGGATTGATTGAATATGTCCGTAAACACACCAGCCAGCTGGTCTGTGCATGCTCTGAGGGCGCGGCTGGGGATGCTGTCTGGGCCTGCAGCCTTGCGAGGGTTGACACGTTTAAATGTTTTCCTCACGTCGGCTGCAGTGAAGGACAGTCCGCATGTTTTAGTTGCGGGCAGTGTCAGTGGCACTGTATTGTCCTCAAAGCGGGCAAAAAAGTCATTTAGTCTGCCTGGGAGCAAGACATCCTGGTCCGTGACAGTGCTGGTTTTCTTTTTGTAATCCGTGATTGACTGTAGACCCTGCCACATACCTCTTGTGTCTGAGCCGTTGAATTGAGATTCTACTTTGTCTCTATACTGACGCTTAGCTTGTTTGATTGCCTTGCAGAGGGAATAGTTACACTGCTTGTATTCGGTCATGTTTCCAGTCACCTTGCCCTGATTAAAAGCAGTGGTTCGCGCTTTCAGTTTCACGCGAATGCTGCCATCAATCCACGGTTTCTGGTTTGGGAATGTTTTAATCGTTGCTATGGGAACGACATCTTCAACGCACGTTCTAATGAACTCGCACACCGAATCAGCGTATTCGTCAATGTTGTCGTCTGACGCAATACGGAACATATCCCAGTCCACGTGATGGAAGCAGTCTTGGAGTGTGGAATCAGATTGGTCGGACCAGCATTGAACAGACCTCAGCGTGGGAGCTTCTTGTTTTAGTTTCTGTCTGTAGGCAGGGATCAACAAAATGGAGTCGTGGTCAGCTTTTCCGAAAGGAGGGCGGGGCAGGGCCTTATATGCGTCGCGGAAGTTGGAATAGCAATGATCCAAGGTTTTTCCCGCCCTGGTTGCGCAATCGATATGCTGATAAAATGTAGGGAGTCTTGTTTTCAGATTAGCCTTGTTAAAATCCCCAGCTACAATGAATGCAGCCTCCGGATATATGGATACCAGTTTGCAAAGAGTCAAATAAAGTTCGTTCAGAGCCATCGATGTGTCTGCTTGGGGAGGAATATATACGGCTGTGATTATAATCAAAGAGAATTCCCTTGGTAGATAATGCGGTCTACATTTGATTGTGAGGAATTCTAAATCAGGTGAACAGAAGGACTTGAGTTCCTGTATGTTGTTTTGGCCACACCACGTCCAGTTAACCATAAAGCATACGCCCCCGCCCCTCTTCTTACCAGAAAGATGTTTGTTTCTGTCAACTCGATGCATGGAGAAACCAGCTGGCTGCACCGTCTCCGATAGCGTCTCTCCAGTGAGCCATGTTTCCGTGAAGCAAAGAACGTTACAGTCTCTGATGTCCCTCTGGAATGCTACCCTTGCTCGGATTTCATCAACCTTGTTGTCAAGAGACTGGACATTGGCGAGGAGAATGCTAGGGAGTGGTGCACGATGTGCCCGTCTCCGGAGTCTGACCAGAAGACCGCTTCGTTTTCCCCTTTTTCAAAGTCGTTTTTTGGGGTCGCTGGCTGGGATCCATTCCATTGTCCTGGGTGAAAGGCAGAACACAGGGTCCGCTTCGCGAAAGTCATATTCTTGGTCGTACTGATGGTGAGTTGACGCTGCTCTTATGTTCAGTAGTTCTTCTCGACTGTATGTAATGAAACCTAAGATGATCTGGGGTACCAATGTAAGAAATAACACGTAAAAAAACACAAAAAACTGCATAGTTTCCTAGGAACGCGAAGCGAGGCGGCCATCTCTGTCGGCACCGGAAGTACAGTTGCTGTGTAGATTCCTCCAGGTCTGGCTGGGTAGATTCCTCCAGGTCTGGCTGTGTAGATTCCTCCATGTCTGGCTGTGTAGATTCCTCCAGGTCTGGCTGTGTAGATTCCTCCAGATCTGGCTGTGTAGATTCCTCCAGGTCTGGCTGTGTAGATTCCTCCAGGTCTGGCTGTGTAGATTCCTCCAGGTCTGGCTGTGTAGATTCCTCCAGGTCTTGCTGTGTATTCCTCCAGGTCTGGCTGTGTAGATTCCTCCAGGTCTGTCTGTGTAGATTCCTCCATGTCTGGCTGTGTATTCCTCCAGGTCTGGCTGTGTATATTCCTCCAGGTCTGGCTGTGTAGATTCCTACATGTCTGGCTGTGTAGATTCCTCCAGGTCTGGCTGTGTAGATTCCTCCATGTCTGGCTGTGTAGATTCCTCCAAGTCTGGCTGTGTAGATTCCTCCAGGTCTGGCTGTGTAGATTCCTCCAGGTCTGGCTGTGTGGTGTGTGTGTGTATTAATGACTGAGTGCAGTCCAGGGAGGGAAGAGTGTTAGAAACTAGAAACAGCAGAGGTCCATGTGAAGATTCCTCAACTTTGGCAGTCTGATTCCTTAAAGTGTTTCTGTTCCGAGTGCTTCCAGAAGGATTGTGCGTGCATGGTTGCATGCGAGTGTGTGTGTGTGAGTGTGTGTGTGTGTGTGTGTGTGTGTGTGTGTGTGTGTGTGCGTGCATGCCTTTGTACGTGTGAGTGTGTGTTTGTACCCAGTGATCCCGCAGCAATCGTGAGGATGGGATGTTTTCTATCCGGGCGCTTACGAGTGGTGAGGGGGCTGAAAGGCCACTAAGAATGATTTGCATAGTTGCTCTTCTTTTAACAAGCTTCGTTCACATCTGACAGGCTAATTGAAGCCATAAGCCTGCACTCTGCCACCTCCACTGGTGCTTTAGTGATGTTCCAGAGCTTTTACAACCTCACAGCTGGATCCTATTGTCTCAGGATTCCATGTAAAAGTCGACTCAGAGGAGAGCGAGAAGAATAGAGAGAGAAGGGGACTGAGAGAGAGGGTTGTATGGATTGGGAGAGAGGTAAACATGAGATAGCAGATAGAAGGAGAGAAAGGAAGCAGTTTGGAGGAGAAAAATCTCAGGCCTCTGTGGATCCATCCTGACCCAGAACAGACCAGAGCGGTACAGGCCGACACATTCGCAACCTTGCCCAATTGTCGCTGTGTGAGGGCTAGTGAATAGGAGTTATAGGTGCTCTGTTTCCTGCTTCGATCATCATGAATAGGAACTAGGCTCCTAACGGCCATAGACAGAAGACAATCCAGAATGTTCACCTTAATTCTTGATTTCTGCCCATGTATCAGACACAGGACACTGGAGTTCTGCCTGTCTTCCCTTTGTCTATGGACTTTTCCCGGACGTATTGTTTTTGTGTAGGAGACTAGGGGGGCTGCTATAGGAAAAAGAAGACAGAGAGGAGAGTTTTCTCTGCACTTAAACCCCCATCATTACAAATCATTCAGCAAAATAGGGCCAGAATAGGCCTTTCACTATGGGTCTTCAGGCACTGACCACAGCCCTTCTCACGGTGGGAAAACACACCCCACTGGTCATAACTCACACACACACACGGCTATATCTCTCCCTGCGCTGCAGCCCTCTTTACGACCCCGTCCATCATTGTCCCAAAAGGTCACCATGAACCATTACCATGGAAATGAGTCACAAATCCCGCCAGTATGGGATGGCACACAAATCTCCACCCTGACAACATAGTCGTCACCGGTAACGGAATCCTACTGGTCATTATACTGCAGATTGGCAAACACATACACCAAAACACAGAACAAAATGTGGATGCTGATACCCCAAAGGTTTATCTTCCCAGGGCAGTCTGAGCACCAGTCTGTGGTTATATGTGATGATGGGTTTATCTTCCCAGGGCAGTCTGAGCACCAGTCTGTGGTTTTATGTGATGATGGGTTTATCTTCCCAGGGCAGTCTGAGCACCAGTCTGTGGTTTTATGTGATGATGGGTTTATCTTCCCAGGGCAGTCTGAGCACCAGTCTGTGGTTATATGTGATGATGGGTTTATCTTCCCAGGGCAGGCTGAGCACCAGTCTGTGGTTATATGTGATGATGGGTTTATCTTCCCAGGGCAGGCTGAGCACCAGTCTGTGGTTTTATGTGATGATGGGTTTATCTTCCCAGGGCAGTCTGAGCACCAGTCTGTGGTTATATGTGATGATGGGTTTATCTTCCCAGGGCAGTCTGAGCACCAGTCTGTGGTTTTATGTGATGATGGGTTTATCTTCCCAGGGCAGGCTGAGCACCAGTCTGTGGTTTTATGTGATGATGGGTTTATCTTCCCAGGGCAGTCTGAGCACCAGTCTGTGGTTATATGTGATGATGGGTTTATCTTCCCAGGGCAGTCTGAGCACCAGTCTGTGGTTTTATGTGATGATGGGTTTATCTTCCCAGGGCAGTCTGAGCACCAGTCTGTGGTTATATGTGATGATGGGTTTATCTTCCCAGGGCAGTCTGAGCACCAGTCTGTGGTTTTATGTGATGATGGGTTTATCTTCCCAGGGCAGGCTGAGCACCAGTCTGTGGTTTTATGTGATGATGGGTTTATCTTCCCAGGGCAGTCTGAGCACCAGTCTGTGGTTTTATGTGATGATGGGTTTATCTTCCCAGGGCAGTCTGAGCACCAGTCTGTGGTTATATGTGATGATGGGTTTATCTTCCCAGGGCAGGCTGAGCACCAGTCTGTGGTTTTACGTGATGATGGGTTTATCTTCCCAGGGCAGTCTGAGCACCAGTCTGTGGTTTTACGTGATGATGGGTTTATCTTCCCAGGGCAGTCTGAGCACCAGTCTGTGGTTTTACGTGATGATGGGTTTATCTTCCCAGGGCAGTCTGAGCACCAGTCTGTGGTTTTACGTGATGATGGGTTTATCTTCCCAGGGCAGTCTGAGCACCAGTCTGTGGTTTTACGTGATGATGGGTTTATCTTCCCAGGGCAGTCTGAGCACCAGTCTGTGGTTTTACGTGATGATGGGTTTATCTTCCCAGGGCAGTCTGAGCACCAGTCTGTGGTTTTATGTGATGATGGGTTTATCTTCCCAGGGCAGTCTGAGCACCAGTCTGTGGTTTTATGTGATGATGGGTTTATCTTCCCAGGGCAGGCTGAGCACCAGTCTGTGGTTTTATGTGATGATGGGTTTATCTTCCCAGGGCAGTCTGAGCACCAGTCTGTGGTTTTACGTGATGATGGGTTTATCTTCCCAGAGCAGTCTGAGCACCAGTCTGTGGTTTTATGTGATGATGGGTTTATCTTCCCAGGGCAGTCTGAGCACCAGTCTGTGGTTTTACGTGATGATGGGTTTATCTTCCCAGGGCAGTCTGAGCACCAGTCTGTGGTTTTATGTGATGATGGGTTTATCTTCCCAGGGCAGTCTGAGCACCAGTCTGTGGTTTTATGTGATGATGGGTTTATCTTCCCAGGGCAGTCTGAGCACCAGTCTGTGGTTATATGTGATGATGGGTTTATCTTCCCAGGGCAGTCTGAGCACCAGTCAGTCTGTGGTTTTACGTGATGATGGGTTTATCTTCCCAGGGCAGTCTGAGCACCAGTCTGTGGTTTTATGTGATGATGGGTTTATCTTCCCAGGGCAGTCTGAGCACCAGTCTGTGGTTTTATGTGATAATAGGTTTATCTTCCCAGAGCACCAGTCTGTGGTTTTGTGTGATGAGTTTTAAATTAGTTTTAAATCAAACTGCTGATAATTCTCTCCATCCACTGTGGCATGTTAGCCTGGGTTTCTGCTTCAGAATAGTAATTTGTCAATAACTTACAACATCATCCAACTCCTTGGTTGATAGCTTACTACTTTAGATACACACACACACACATACAGATGTAGGATCTTAATTTGATCACCCTGTTGCAGGAGAATGTTCCTGCAATGTAAGACATTTAAAACGTGTAGTGTATCTGAGGTTAAAAATCCTTCTGAAGTTTGTAATTTCCACTCTGAAATGTAAGACTTGATTTTCTCTAAGAAAAATGCATCAACCCCTACAAAAATGTCCATGAATTATATAATTCACATTTCCTGTTGCTGCAGAATTATTTTCCTGCTGGAGCAAGATGGCTCAAATTAAGATCCTACATGAACGCAACCACATGCACATGCACATGCACATGCACACACACACACATGCACATGTACACACATGCACATGTACACACACACACACACACACACACACACACACACACACACACACACACACACACACACACACACACACACACACACACACACACACACACACACACACACACAATATACACTATAGGATATAACCAATAGGTATATACACATAGGATATACAAAATATGATATACACAATAGGTATATATGCTATGTCAAATATGAATGTATTTACGATATAAACTGAGTAGTGTCTTGGTCGCGCAGTTAAGAAAATAGGATATACTAGAGCAGTAGATGTGAGGGAGGGATGAGGAGTGGGAGCTGGGCTTCTGTTTAAGCTCCTGTTCTATCCCATAATAATCACAGGTATGTGCCTGCAGGGGAAATAAGGGAGAATAGGAGCCATGTGGCACAGGGGCCAACACCACAAACATACTCTATTTAGGAACTCTACAACACACATACACATTCACAAATGCACGTAAAACGCATGTCTGAACGTACAACATGTTGAGGAGGTGCTACGTTCATGAGGAACGGTCGTGATCACACCTGCTTTCTTTGTTGTGTTGCTGGGGAACACCCCTGCAGCACAAACGTTGAACTATTTTCAACTTTGGGCCCCTGAACTTGAACTCATTGTGAAACCAGACAAAGTGTCTCTCTGATGTTGTGTCTCTCTGCACTATTTGTTCAGTAAGTGATCTAGCTTTAGACACTGATGCCCAGATAACCATGTTGTGGTTCTGTGTAACTGACACCCTGTGACGGATGTATGGAAACCCCTGTGATGTCACACAGACAGGTACCCTAACACACTGTTGATGGAGTGAGTCATATCCTGGTGGGGCATACAGTAGGAAACGACTGGGCACAACTGTGAAAAGGTACTCCCACAAATCAGAGATAAGAGAGAGATGTGAGAGAAAAAGAGAGATACAGATAGTGTGAGCGAGAGAGCAATAGAGAGAGAGAGACAGACAGAGACAGAGAGATAGAGAGAGAGAGAGAGAGAGAGAGAGGAAGTGTGAGAGACATTGAGAGAGAGAGAGAGAGAGAGAGAGAGAGAGAGAGAGAGAGGAATAGAGTGAGAGACATTGAGAGAGAGAGAGAGAGAGAGAGAGAGAGACAGAGAGAGAGAGAGAGACCAAAATAATGGTGTTCCAAAAAAGGTCCAGTCACCAGGACCACAAATACAAATTCCATCTAGACACTGTTGCCCTAGAGCACACAAAAAACTATACATACCTTGGCCTAAACATCAGCGCCACAGGTAACTTCCACAAAGCTGTGAACGATCTGAGAGACAAGGCAAGAAGGGCATTCTATGCCATCAAAAGGAACATACATTTCAACATACCAATTAGGATTTGGCTAAAAATACTTGAATCAGTCATAGAGCCCATTGCCCTTTATGGTTTTGAGGTCTGGGGTCCGCTCACCAACCAAGACTTCACAAAATGGGACAAACACCAAATTGAGACTCTGCACGCAGAATTCTGCAAAAATATCCTCTGTGTACAACGTAGAACACCAAATAATGCATGCAGAGCAGAATTAGGCCAATACCCACTAATTATCAAAATCCAGAAAAGAGCCATTCAATTCTATAACCACCTAAAAGGAAGCGATTCCCAAACCTTCCACAACAAAGCCATCACCTACAGAGAGATGAACCTGGAGTCCCCTAAGCAAGCTGGTCCTGGGGCTCTGTTCACAAACACACCCCACAGAGCCCCAGGACAGCAGCACAATTAGACCCAACCAAATCATGAGAAAACAAAAAGATAATGACTTGACACATTGGAAAGAATTAACAAAAAAACAGAGCAAACTAGAATGGTATTTGGCCCTAAAGAGAGAGTACACAGTGGCAGAATACCTGTCCACTGTGACTGACCCAAACTTAAGGAAAGCTTTGACTATGTACAGACTTAGTGAGCATAGCCTTGCTATTGAGAAAGGCCGCCGTAGACAGATCAGGCTCTCAAGAGAAGACAGGCTATGTGCACACTCCAATTTTGATAAACTCCCATATCTACTGGGTGAAATTCTAGTGTGCCATCAGAGCAGCAAGATTTGTGACCTGTTGCCACAAGAAAAGGGCAACCAGTGAAGAACAAACACCATTGTAAATACAACCCAAATTTATGCTTATTTATTTTCCCTTGTGTACTTTAACTATTTGTACATTGTTACAACACTGTATATATATATATATATATATATATATATATATATATATATATATATATATATATATATATATATATATATATATATATATGTGTGTATAATATGCCATTTGTAATGTCTTTATTGTTTTGAAACTTCTGTATGTGTAATGTTTACTGTTAATTTTTTATTGTTTATTTCACTTTATATATTCACTTTATATATTATCTATCTCACTTGCTATGGCAATGTTAACACATGTTTCCCATGCCAATAAAGCCCTTGAATTGAATTGAATTTAATTGAGAGAGAGATAGAGAGGAAGAGAGTGGGAGAGAGAGAGATAGAGAGGAAGAGAGAGATACAGATACAGATGTATAGAGAGAAAGTATAGGCTAATAAACTATTATAAGTCTGATCTAGTCTGGTGTGGGCTGTGTGGACTGGTTAACTGCTGGGAGCTGGTGTACTGTATAGTAAGGCTTGGCACTGAGCACTGGTATTTTCCCATAGGAAGCTGATTGATGTTTCCGGGGTGTGTGACACTGTGTGAAGGAAGCACCACTGCATGTTCTCAGCTCTGGGCTGGGTAGCCGGTGTTCATGGGAAAGTGGTGGCCCTTTGGATCCCCAAGCCACACCCCCTGACCCACGACCCGTAAGATGTCACCATCCTGGGATGCTGCCAACCTCGCCATGGCATCCCAGGAGCCCAGCAACACCAAGAGATAGGAGCCAGAAACATTCATGTAGCAAATTGGAGGGGGATGGAACCAGATTCAAACCTGCAACCTAGAATCTGTCAGCCCAACACCCGAGTCACTAGGTCCACTAATACTGTAGGTGCCAAACCCTTCATGATACAAGGTACGCTGTTATGTTGTCACTGGAGTTATGGGATAATATCTAACAGTGACACATATTGTACAACACCCAGGTGTAAAATGTGTCATCTAAGAGGATGTTGATAGTTCCATCGGTGGGTACATCCACGTCCTGCCAATCACACCTGTACCTTGGGCTGTGTCTATATCCATGCCAACCCAAGCAATAATGTCAAAGGCTATTCCTGAGGATGTGTCAGTCCATGGGCTAGCATGGTTGTCATGGTGATTAAACCCGGAGAGGGGCCGGCAGGGAAAATATGCTAAATTTAAAGTTTATGAAAACACTTAAATTAGTAAAAACACAGCCTCCGAGAGCTCTAATTTAACACATCCTCATGGAAGCCCAGAGTTACTGCAGAGAGAGACAGAGAGAGACAGAGAGAGACAGAGAGAGAGACAGAGAGAGACAGAGAGGAGAGAGGGAGAGAGAGAGAGAGAGAGAGAGAGAGATAGAGACAGAGAGAGAGACAGAGAGAGAGAGAGAGGGAGAGAGGGAGAGAGAGAGAGGGAGAGAGGGAGAGAGAGAGAGACAGAGAGGGAGAGAGAGACAGAGAGACAGAGAGAGAGAGAGAGACAGAGACAGAGACAGAGACAGAGACAGAGACAGAGACAGAGACAGAGACAGAGACAGAGAGACAGAGACAGAGAGAGAGAGAGAGTGCGAGAGAGAGGGAGATAGAGAGAGAGACAGACAGAGAGAGCGAGAGAGAGGGAGAGAGAGGGAGAGACAGAGAGAGCGAGAGAGAGGGGGGGCAATACATATGGTGTGTGTGTCTCTGAGGGCCTTATACTGTATTTACAGCAGTGTTACACAGATGGGATATACCATGCGTAGTTACATCATCAACTACTAGTAGTATAGCAGTTAAATGGCCAGAGAAGGAACAAACAGTATCTCCTGAGCATAAAGGTCCAGATCTCTTGACAGGGGCAGTACTTTCCTCCAGCCACTACTGCTTCTGCTCTACTGATGCTAATAGCGCTGAGAGGTGTGTGTAAGGAGGCGGAGAGTGAATCATTTCTGGCACTGAGCACTGTGATTTATGACGTTCTTAATGAGTCTCTCTCCCTGTGTGTGTTGGAGAGGCTTCTTGAGTTACAGTTCCTCCTCTCTGTCTTGGCCCAGGCCTGCAATAACACTCAGAGTGGTGTATGTAAATACACACCCTGGGTTCCGCACCACGTAAATGCTAGGTGGCACTTTTAAGACAAACAGAAATGGAGAGAGAGAGCGACAGAGAAAGAGAGAGAGCATTAACATAAGAAAACAGCTGTGCTGAGCTGGACTGCTGTCGAGGGTTGTAGCAGCATCAGATATAGCAAAATAAGGTCTAAAATATGTGTGTGTGTGTGTGTGTGTGTGTGTGTGTGTGTGTGTGTGTGTGTGTGTGTGTGTGTGTGTGTGTGTGTGTGTGTGTGTGTGTGTGTGTGTGTGTGTGTGTGTGTTACAGTGTATATGACGGCAGGGTGCAGTGCTGTTTCAGAGTGGGGGTGTTTGGTTTGGCACATGCCAGGCTTCAGCATGGCAATCGAGAGAGCCGTCCAACCTTACAACCACACAGCACAGCACCACTCTGCACTTTCTATATACTCTACAATGCTACACACAGTCATCTTCACATTGTATCTCAACTGGTGAGAATGTTCCCTAACAGGAGGTTTGTACTTCCTCTCAGAGTGACATGCACTTTCTACAGCACTTCTATGTGCTCTAGGACAGGTATGGGAGCCTTTCCAGCTCGGACAAAGGCCTTGAGGCTGATATGTAAAGATCAATAATAATAAGCAGTGATACTATCAAGAGCAGTGATACTATCATGAGCAGTGATACTATCATGAGCAGTGATACTATAATGAGCAGTGATACTATCATGAGCAGTGATACTATCAAGAGCAGTGATACTATAATGAGCAGTGATACTATCATGAGCAGTGATACTATAATGAGCAGTGATACTATCATGATCAGTGATACTATCAAGAGCAGTGATACTATCATGAGCAGTGATACTATCAAGAGCAGTGATACTATCATGATCAGTGATACTATCAAGAGCAGTGATACTATCATGATCAGTGATACTATCAAGAGCAGTGTGTGGGTTTCTTCTTTTTTCTCATCAGTGTCTTTTGAGTGGCATTTCTATAGTGCCAACGTCGAATGTCTTGTAGTCACTGTAGCACCCTCTAGCGCTCTCTCACTGGAACTGCAGAGCATAAAGTGTGTTTGTGTGTTCATGCATACCTGTGTGTAGATGTGTATAAGTGTGTGTTTGTGCGCCCATACTTTTTGTGTGTGTACGCGTGAGAGAAGGGTTGCCACGGTTACAGCGGGGTATGATTCAGTATTAATGAACAGTCACGTAGGCCTACTCTGCAAACTGAACAACAGTCTCACATAGACCCCCACTCTGCACTCTCTCTTTCATCCGTCATGGTGGGGATTTATAGAGTGACCATGTTCACACTGAGGTGGATGTGTTAAGAGACATCTAAGGAATGCAGGTCAAGTCTTCCATCGTAAATTCACAGAGTGGGTTTCTGGGTTGGAAGACCCCACACTAAGAGAAAGTCCGAAGACTTCTCACAACTGACACACTTTCGTGTCAGGTTTGGTCAAAACAACGTATTCAACCAATGGAAGTTGTGATGGCAAAGTAGTTTTCACATCTGTATTTCCATTTGAGAGGGATGTGGTGAGGGAGAGAGAGAGAGAGAGAGAGAGAGAGGGATGTGGTGAGGGAGAGTGAGAGAGAGAGAGAGAGAGGGATGTGGTGAGGGAGAGTGAGAGAGAGAGCGAGAGAGAGAGAGAGAGAGAGAGAGAGAGAATGAGAGAGAGAGAGTGAGAGAGGGATGTGGTGAGGGAGAGTGAGAGAGAGAGATGGAGAGAGAGTGAGAGAGAGAGAGAGAGAGAGAGAGAGGGATGTGGTAAGGGAGAGTGAGAGAGTGAGAGAGAGAGAGAGAGGGATGTGGTGAGGGAGAGTGAGAGAGAGAGAGAGTGAGAGAGAGAGTGAGAGTGAGAGTGAGAGTGAGAGAGAGGGATGTGGTGAGGGAGAGTGAGAGAGAGGACTCAGGGGGTATGCTAATTTGGTATAGAGCAGACCTAACTCACTCCATTAAATTGAGCAAAACAGGAACATTCTACATTTGGCTAGAAATTCAAAAGGAAATTATCCTAACAGAGAAAAATGTCCTCATGTGTGCTACCTATATCCCCCCTTCTAGAATCCCCATATTTTAATGAAGACAGCTTCTCCATCCTGGAGGGGGAAATCAATCATTTCCCGGCCCAGGGACATGTACTAGTCTGTGGCGACCTAAATGCCAGAACCAGACAAGAACCTGACACCCTCAGCACACAGGGGGACAAACACCTGCCTGGAGGTGACAGCATTCCCTCCCACATATGCCCCCCTAGGCACAACTATGACAACATAACCAACAAAAACGGGTCACATCTCCTGCAGCTCTGTCGCACGCTGGGTAGGTACATAGTCAACAGTAGGCTTCGAGGGGACTCCTATGGTAGGTACACCTATAGCTCATCTCTTGGCAGTAGTACTGTAGACTACTTTATCACTGACCTCAACCCAGAGTCTCTCAGAGCGTTCACAGTCAGCCCACTGACACCCCTATCAGACCACAGCAAAATCACAGTCTACTTAAACAGAGCAATACTCAATCATGAGGCATCAAAGCCAAAGGAACTGAGTAACATTAAGAAATGCTATAGATGGAAGGAATGCAGATTGGAAACCTACCAAAAAACAATTAGGCAACAACAACTTCAATCCCTTTTAGACAATTTCCTGGGTAAAACGTTCCACTGTAATAGTGAAGGTGTAAACTTGGCAGTAGAAAATCTTAACAGTATATTTGACCTCTCAGCTTCCCTATCAAATCTAAAAATCTCAAATAGAAAACCGAAGAAATTGAGAAACCTGTCCAACCAAAAACATAGAGACCCGGAAAACCTGAGTCTACGCCTTCACTATGGTGAATCACTAAAACAATACAGAAATACACTACGGAAAAAGAAGGAACAGCATGTCAGAAATCAGCTCAATGTAATTGAAGAATCCATAGACTCTAACCACTTCTGGGAAAATTGGAAAATACTAAACAAACAACAACACAAAGAATTATCTATCCAAAATGGAGATGTATGGGTAAACCACTTCTCCAATCTTTTTGGCTCTGTAACAAAGAATAAAGAGCAAAAACATATATATGATCAAATACAGATCTTAGAATCAACTATTAAAGACTACCAGAACCCACTGGATTCTCCAATTACATTGAACGAGTTACAGGACAAAATAAAAACCCTCCAACCCAAAAAGGCCTGTGGTGTTGATGGTATCCTCAATGAAATGATCAAATATACAGTCAACAAATTCCAATTGGCTATACTAAAACTCTTTAACATCATCCTTAGCTCTGGCATCTTCCCCAATATTTGGAACCAAGGACTGATCACCCCAATCCACAAAAGTGGAGACAAATTTGACCCCAATAACTACCGTGGAATATGCATCAACTGTAACCTTGGGAAAATCCTCTGCATTAACATTAACAGCAGACTCGTACATTTCCTCAATGAAAACAATGTACTGAGCAAATGTCAAATTGGCTTTTTACCAAATTACCGTACAACAGACCATGTATTCACCCTGCACACCCTAATTGACAACCAAACAAACCAAAACAAAGGCAAAGTATTCTCATGCTTTGTTGATTTCAAAAAAGCCTTTGACTCAATTTGGCATGAGGGTCTGCTATACAAACTGATGGAAAGTGGTGTTGGGGGTAAAACATACAACATTATAAAATCCATGTACACAAACAACAAGTGTGCGGTTAAAATTGGCAAAAAACACACACATTTCTTCACACAGGGTCGTGGGGTGAGACAGGGATGCAGCTTAAGCCCCACCCTCTTCAACATATATATCAACAAATTGGCGCGGGCACTAGAAAAGTCTGCAGCACCCGGCCTCACCCTACTAGAATCCGAAGTCAAATGTCTGCTGTTTGCTGATGATCTGGTGCTTCTGTCACCAAGCAAGGAGGGCCTACAGCAGCACCTAGATCTTATGCACAGATTCTGTAAGACCTGGGCCCTGACAGTAAATCTCAGTAAGACCAAAATAATGGTGTTCCAAAAAAGGTCCAGTAACCAGGACCACAAAGACAAATTCCATCTAGACACTGTTGCCCTAGAGCACACAAAAAACTATACATACCTTGGCCTAAACATCAGCGCCACAGGTAACTTCCACAAAGCTGTGAACGATCTGAGAGACAAGGCAAGAAGGGCATTCTATGCCATCAAAAGGAACATACATTTCAACATACCAATTAGGATTTGGCTAAAAATACTTGAATCAGTCATAGAGCCCATTGCCCTTTATGGTTGTGAGGTCTGGGGTCCGCTCACCAACCAAGACTTCACAAAATGGGACAAACACCAAATTGAGACTCTGCACGCAGAATTCTGCAAAAATATCCTCTGTGTACAACGTAGAACACCAAATAATGCATGCAGAGCAGAATTAGGCCGATACCCACTAATGATCAAAATCCAGAAAAGAGCTGTTAAATTCTGTAACCACCTAAAAGGAAGCGATTCCCAAACCTTCCACAACAAAGCCATCACCTACAGAGAGATGAACCTGGAGAAGAGTCCCCTAAGCAAGCTGGTCCTGGCTCTGTTCACAAACACAAGCACATCCTACAGAGCCCCAGGACATCAGCACAATTAGACCCAACCAAATCATGAGAAAACAAAAAGATAATTACTTGACACATTGGAAAGAATTAACAAAAAAGAGAGAGAGAGAGAGAGAGAGAGAGAGAGAGAGAGAGAGAGGAATGTGGTGACGGAGAGTGAGAGAGAGAGAAAGAGAGAGAGAGAGAGAGAGGGGGATGTGGTGAGGGAAGGTGAGAGAGAGAGAGAGATAGAGAGAGAGAGAGAGGGAGGGATGTGGTGAGGGAGAGTAGGAGAGAGAGAGAGAGAGAGAGAGATAGGGGTGTGGTGAGGGAGAGTAGGAGAGAGAGAGAGAGAGAGAGAGATGTGGTGAGGGAGAGTAGGAGAGAGAGAGAGAGGGATGTGGTGAGGGAGAGTAGGAGAGAGAGAGAGAGAGAGAGAGAGAGAGAGAGAGAGAGGGATGTGGTGAGGGAGAGTAGGAGAGAGCGAGAGAGAGAGGGGGATGTGGTGAGGGAGAGTATGAGAGAGAGAGAGAGAGGGATGTGGTGAGGGAGAGTAGGAGAGAGAGAGAGCGAGAGAGAGAGAGATGTGGTGAGGGAGAGTAGGAGAGAGAGAGAGAGAGAGAGAGAGAGAGAGAGAGAGAGACCCTATGTGGCTCTGATCAAATGGAATGCTCTGAGAATAGGGTGACACAGAGCTTGTATCTGTTTGTCCCTCCAGTTCAGTCTCATGATGTTTGATGTTTATATCAGCAGAGAGTGAGTGTGACAGTGAGAGGTTCTCTTCATTTTCAGTGACCCTGACCCCATAGTGCCTGTGATGACCTAAACAAACTGTTATATCCTGCCTTGTTGGCCCTGTCCGGGGGTATTGTCGGACGGGGCCACAGTGTCTCCTGAACCCTCCTGTCTCAGCCTCCAGTAATTATGCTGCAGTAGTTTATGTGTCGGGGGGCTAGGGTCAGTCTGTTATATCTGGAGTACTTATCCTGTCTTATCCGGTGTCCTGTGTGAATTTAAGCATGCTCCCTCTAATTCTCTCTTTCTCTCTACTCTCAGGGGACCTGAGCCCTAGGACCATGCCTCAGGACTACCTGGCCTGATGACTCCTTGCTGTCCCCAGTCCACCTGGTCGAGCTGCTGCTCAAGTTTCAACTGTTCTGCCTGCGGTTATGGAACCCTGACCTGTTCACTGGACGTGCTACCTTGTCACAGACCTACTGTTTTCGACTCTCTCTCTACCGCACCTGCTGTCTCTAACTCTGAATGATCAGCTATGAAAAGCCAACTGACATTTACTCCTGAGGTGCTGACCTGTTGCACCCTCTACAACCACTGTGATTATTAATATTTGACCCTCCTGGTCATTTATGAACGTCTGAACATGGCCATGTTCTGTTATAATCTCCACCCGGCACAGCCAGAAGAGGACTTGCCGACCCTCATAGCCTGGTTCCTCTCTAGGTTTCTTCCTATAGGTTCCTGCATTTCTAGGGAGTTTTTCCTAGGCACGGTGCTTCTACACCTGCATTGCTTGCTGTTTGGGGTTTAAGCTGGGTTTCTGTACAGCACTTTGAGACATCAGCTGATGTAAAAAGGGCTTTATAAAAACATTTGATTGATTATTACCTACTCAGATTCTCTCTCCCAACCTCCAGCTAGCTATCTTCCCCTTTCTCTCAATCTTTCTCTTTTCCTATCCCTCCACCTCTCTCTTCTATCTCTCCATCCATCTCTTTTCCTCTCTTCTTTCTGTCAATTTCTCAATGTTCTTCTCCCTTCCATCTCTCCCTTTTCCTCACTCTTCCATCTATCCATCTCTTTCTATCTCTCCCTCAAGATAAACCAAACAACCCGCCGTGGAACTCAAGCCTTTCCTCTCCGCCACAGAGCACCCAGAGCTGTATACATAAAAACAAGGTGGGTTTGACGTAGTTGAAACACACAGGACAGTTTAAAGGACCAGTGTGTTTACCTTAACCCCTCTCTACTGCACTCTAACATGCCAACTACTTCCTAATTCAATTACAACTTGAAAGCTGCAAAGTGGGCATCAAGGACATGTGACAAACACTCTCAAAGGGGATTATCCATCGGCAAACTTAGGCTGGTGTTGCGGAGGTGGTTTGCATGGTGAGTGACCTTAACTGGGACTTGAAAACTCATTTTTGCTCCCAGGGTTAATATCTAGGCTCTAGCCTGGACAACTCAAGACTGTAGTTCAAGGGTAAACAGCTCCACTCTTCAAGGGCCACAGCCATAATTACTTTGGTCCTTGCCTTTTAAGGGACTGAACTGTACCTGGGAAATGACCAGCTCTCTCCAAGCTTTAGGTGCCATGGAGGAAGGACAACCAGCAGGAATACAGAACTCAAGAGCCTGGGTTGTTCACCCTCAGTTTAGATGCCCTCCTCAGGGACACCATAGAAGGCCGGCTTCAGTATCAGTGGAGCTGCGTTCAGTGGGTTGTGTTCAGTGGTTTGTGTTCAGAGCCACCTTACTGTAGCCCAGTGCAGCAGAGTCAGCAGGGCTCATATGGAGGATATTAGCTGCTCTGCTGTGTACCCTGTTACAACCAGCAGAGACACACACTGCTGCTCTGCTGTGTACCCTGTTACAACCAGCAGAGACACAAACTGCTGCTCTGCTGTGTACCCTGTTACAACCAGCAGAGACACGCACTGCTGCTCTGCTGTGTACCCTGTTACAACCAGCAGAGACACGCACACTGCTGCTCTGCTGTGTACCCTGTTACAACCAGCAGAGACACACACACTGCTGCTCTGCTGTGTACCATGTTACAACCAGCAGAGACACACACACTGCTCCTCTGCTGTCTACCCTGTTACAACCAGCAGAGACACACACACTGCTGCTCTGCTGTGTACCCTGTTACAACCAGCAGAGACACACACACTGCTGCTCTGCTGTGTACCCTGTTACAACCAGCAGAGACACGCACTGCTGCTCTGCTGTGTACCCTGTTACAACCAGCAGAGACACGCACACTGCTGCTCTGCTGTGTACCCTGTTACAACCAGCAGAGACACACACACTGTTGCTCTGCTGTGTACCCTGTTACAACCAGCAGAGACACACACACTGCTGCTCTGCTGTCTACCCTGTTACAACCAGCAGAGACACACACACTGCTGCTCTGCTGTGTACCCTGTTACAACCAGCAGAGACACACACACTGCTGCTCTGCTGTGTACCCTGTTACAAACAGCAGAGACACGCACTGCTGCTCTGCTGTGTACCCTGTTACAACCAGCAGAGACACACACTGCTGCTCTGCTGTGTACCCTGTTACAACCAGCAGAGACACACACTGCTGCTCTGCTGTGTACCCTGTTACAACCAGCAGAGACACACACACTGCTGCTCTGCTGTGTACCCTGTTACAACCAGCAGAGACACACACTGCTGCTCTGCTGTGTACCCTGTTACAACCAGCAGAGACACACACACTGCTGCTCTGCTGTGTACCCTGTTACAACCAGCAGAGACACACACTGCTGCTCTGCTGTGTACCCTGTTACAACCAGCAGAGACACACACTGCTGCTCTGCTGTGTACCCTGTTTACAACCAGCAGAGACACACACACTATGTTGGTTCTCTGCTGTTCTCCTCTGTCTTGGGCTGACTCTCTACCCTGGTCTCTGTTGGTTCTCTGCTGTTCACGTCTGTCTTGGGCTGACTCTCTACCCTGGTCTCTGTTGGTTCTCTGCTGTTCCCGTCTGTCTTGGGCTGACTCTCTACCCTGGTCTCTGTTGGTTCTCTGCTGTTCCCGTCTGTCTTGGGCTGACTCTCTACCCTGGTCTCTGTTGGTTCTCTGCTGTTCACGTCTGTCTTGGGCTGACTCTCTACCCTGGTCTCTGTTGGTTCTCTGCTGTTCCCGTCTGTCTTGGGCTGACTCTCTACCCTGGTCTCTGTTGGTTCTCTGCTGTTCCCGTCTGTCTTGGGCTGACTCTCTACCCTGGTCTCTGCTGGTCTCGTCTGTCTTGGGCTGACTCTCTACCCTGGTCTCTGCTGGTCTCGTCTGTCTTGGGCTGACTCTCTACCCTGGTCTCTGCTGGTCTCGTCTGTCTTGGGCTGACTCTCTACCCTGGTCTCTGCTGGTCTCGTCTGTCTTGGGCTGACTCTCTACCCTGGTCTCTGCTGGTCTCGTCTGTCTTGGGCTGACTCTCTACCCTGGTCTCTGTTGGTCTCGTCTGTCTTGGGCTGACTCTCTACCCTGGTCTCTGTTGGTTCTCGTCTGTCTTGGGCTGACTCTCTACCCTGGTCTCTGCTGGTCTCGTCTGTCTTGGGCTGACTCTCTACCCTGGGCTCTGTTGGATCTCTGCTGTTCTCATCTGTCTTGGGCTGACTCTCTACCCTGGTCTCTGCTGGTCTCGTCTGTCTTGGGCTGACTCTCTACCCTGGTCTCTGCTGGTCTCGTCTGTCTTGGGCTGACTCTCTACCCTGGGCTCTGTTGGTTCTCGTCTGTCTTGGGCTGACTCTCTACCCTGGCCTCTGCTGTTCCCGTCTGTCTTGGGCTGACTCTCTACCCTGGTCTCTGCTGGTCTCGTCTGTCTTGGGCTGACTCTCTACCCTAATCTCTGCTCGTCTCGTCTGTCTTGGGCTGACTTTCTAAACTGGTCTCTGTTGGTTCTCTGCCTTTCCCGTCTGTCTTGGGCTGACTCTCTACCCTGGTCTCTGCTGGTCTCTTCTGTCTTGGGATGATTCTCTACCCTGGTCTCTGTTGGTTCTCGTCTGTCTTGGGCTGATTCTCTACCTGGTCTCTGCTGGTCTCTTCTGTCTTGGGCTGACTCTCTACCCTGGTCTCTGTTGGTTCTCGTCTGTCTTGGGCTGACTCTCTACCCTGGTCTCTGTTGGTTCTCGTCTGTCTTGGGCTGATTCTCTACCCTGGTCTCTGTTGGTTCTCGTCTGTCCTGGGCTGATTCTCTACCCTGGTCTCTGTTGATTCTCGTCTGTCTTGGGCTGATTCTCTACCCTGGTCTCTGTTGGTTCTCGTCTGTCCTTGGCTGATTCTCTACCCTGGTCTCTGTTGGTTCTCGTCTGTCTTGGGCTGATTCTCTACCCTGGTCTCTGTTGGTTCTCATCTGTCTTGGGCTGATTCTCTACCCTGGTCTCTGTTGGTTCTCATCTGTCTTGGGCTGACTCTCTACCCTGGTCTCTGTTGGTTCTCGTCTGTCTTGGGCTGACTCTCTAACCTGGTCTCTGTTGGTTCTCGTCTGTCTTGGGCTGACTCTCTACCCTGGTCTCTGCTGGTCTCGTCTGTCTTGGGCTGACTCTCTACCCTGGGCTCTGTTGGTTCTCTGCTGTTCTCGTCTGTCTTGGGCTGACTCTCTACCCTGGTCTCTGCTGGTCTCGTCTGTCTTGGGCTGACTCTCTACCCTGGTCTCTGCTGGTCTCGTCTGTCTTTGGCTGACTCTCTACCCTGGTCTCTGCTGGTCTCGTCTGTCTTGGGCTGACTCTCTACCCTGGGCTCTGTTGGTTCTCGTCTGTCTTGGGCTGACTCTCTACCCTGGCCTCTGCTGTTCCCGTCTGTCTTGGGCTGACTCTCTACCCTGGTCTCTGCTGGTCTCGTCTGTCTTGGGCTGACTCTCTACCCTGGTCTCTGTTGGTTCTCATCTGTCTTGGGCTGACTCTCTACCCTGGTCTCTGCTCGTCTCGTCTGTCTTGGACTGACTCTCTACCCTGGTCTCTGCTCGTCTTGTCTGTCTTGGGCTGACTTTCTAAACTGGTCTCTGTTGGTTCTCTGCCTTTCCCGTCTGTCTTGGACTGACTCTCTACCTTGGTCTCTGCTGGTCTAGTCTGTCTTGGGCTGACTCTCTACCCTGGTCTCTGTTGGTTCTCTGCTGTTCTCATCTGTCTTGGGCTGACTCTCTTACTTGGTCTCTGCTGTTCCTGTCTGTCTTGGGCTGACTCTCTACCCTGGTCTCTGCTGGTCTCTTCTGTCTTGGGCTGACTCTCTACCCTGGTCTCTGTTGGTTCTCGTCTGTCTTGGGCTGACTCTCTACCCTGGTCTCGGTTGGTTCTCGTCTGTCCTGGGCTGATTCTCTACCCTGGTCTCTGTTGGTTCTCGTCTGTCTTGGGCTGATTCTCTACCCTGGTCTCTGTTGGTTCTCGTCTGTCCTGGGCTGATTCTCTACCCTGGTCTCTGTTGGTTCTCGTCTGTCTTGGGCTGATTCTCTAACCTGGTCTCTGTTGGTTCTCGTCTTTCTTGGGCTGACTCTCTACGCTGGTCTCTGTTGGTTCTCGTCTGTCTTGGGCTGATTCTCTACCCTGGTCTCTGTTGGTTCTCGTCTGTCTTGGGCTGATTCTCTACCCTGGTCTCTGTTGGTTCTTGTCTGTCTTGGGCTGACTCTCTACCCTGGTCTCTGTTGGTTCTCTTCTGTCTTGGGCTGATTCTCTACCCTGGTCTCTGTTGGTTCTCGTCTGTCTTGGGCTGATTCTCTACCCTGGTCTCTGTTGGTTCTCATCTGTCTTGGGCTGATTCTCTACCCTGGTCTCTGTTGGTTCTCGTCTGTCTTGGGCTGACTCTCTACCCTGGGCTCTGTTGGTTCTCTGCTGTTCTCGTCTGTCTTGGGCTGACTCTCTACCCTGGTCTCTGCTGGTCTTGTCTGTCTTGGGCTGACTCTCTACCCTGGTCTCTGCTGGTCTCATCTGTCTTGGGCTGACTCTCTACCCTGGGCTCTGTTGGTTCTCGTCTGTCTTGGGCTGACTCTCTACCCTGGCCTCTGCTGTTCCCGTCTGTCTTGGGCTGACTCTATACCCTGGTCTCTGCTGGTCTCGTCTGTCTTGGGCTGACTCTCTACCCTGGGCTCTGTTGGTTCTCATCTGTCTTGGGCTGACTCTCTACCCTGGTCACTGCTCGTCTCGTCTGTCTTGGGCTGACTCTCTACCCTGGTCTCTGCTCGTCTCGTCTGTCTTGGGCTGACATTCTAAACTGCTCTCTGTTGGTTCTCTGCCTTTCCCGTCTGTCTTGGGCTGACTCTCTACCTTGGTCTCTGCTGGTCTAGTCTGTCTTGAGCTGACTCTCTACCCTGGTCTCTGTTGGTTCTCGTCTGTCTTGGGCTGATTCTCTACCCTGGTCTCTGTTGGTTCTCGTCTGTCTTGGGCTGATTCTCTACCCTGGTCTCTGTTGGTTCTTGTCTGTCTTGGGCTGACTCTCTACCCTGGTCTCTGTTGGTTCTCGTCTGTCTTGGGCTGATTCTCTACCCTGGTCTCTGTTGGTTCTCGTCTGTCTTGGGCTGATTCTCTACCCTGGTCTCTGTTGGTTCTCGTCTGTCTTGGGCTGATTCTCTACCCTGGTCTCTGTTGGTTCTCGTCTGTCTTGGGCTGACTCTCTACCCTGGTCTCTGTTGGTTCTCGTCTGTCTTGGGCTGATTCTCTACCCTGGTCTCTGTTGGTTCTCGTCTGTCTTGGGCTGATTCTCTACCCTGGTCTCTGTTGGTTCTCGTCTGTCTTGGGCTGACTCTCTACCCTGGTCTCTGTTGGTTCTCGTCTGTCTTGGGCTGACTCTCTAACCTGGTCTCTGTTGGTTCTCGTCTGTCTTGGGCTGACTCTCTACCCTGGTCTCTGCTGGTCTCGTCTGTCTTGGGCTGACTCTCTACCCTGGGCTCTGTTGGTTCTCTGCTGTTCTCGTCTGTCTTGGGCTGACTCTCTACCCTGGTCTCTGCTGGTCTCGTCTGTCTTGGGCTGACTCTCTACCCTGGTCTCTGCTGGTCTCGTCTGTCTTTGGCTGACTCTCTACCCTGGTCTCTGCTGGTCTCGTCTGTCTTGGGCTGACTCTCTACCCTGGGCTCTGTTGGTTCTCGTCTGTCTTGGGCTGACTCTCTACCCTGGCCTCTGCTGTTCCCGTCTGTCTTGGGCTGACTCTCTACCCTGGTCTCTGCTGGTCTCGTCTGTCTTGGGCTGACTCTCTACCCTGGTCTCTGTTGGTTCTCATCTGTCTTGGGCTGACTCTCTACCCTGGTCTCTGCTCGTCTCGTCTGTCTTGGACTGACTCTCTACCCTGGTCTCTGCTCGTCTTTTCTGTCTTGGGCTGACTTTCTAAACTGGTCTCTGTTGGTTCTCTGCCTTTCCCGTCTGTCTTGGACTGACTCTCTACCTTGGTCTCTGCTGGTCTAGTCTGTCTTGGGCTGACTCTCTACCCTGGTCTCTGTTGGTTCTCTGCTGTTCTCATCTGTCTTGGGCTGACTCTCTTACTTGGTCTCTGCTGTTCCTGTCTGTCTTGGGCTGACTCTCTACCCTGGTCTCTGCTGGTCTCTTCTGTCTTGGGCTGACTCTCTACCCTGGTCTCTGTTGGTTCTCGTCTGTCTTGGGCTGACTCTCTACCCTGGTCTCTGTTGGTTCTCGTCTGTCTTGGGCTGATTCTCTACCCTGGTCTCGGTTGGTTCTCGTCTGTCCTGGGCTGATTCTCTACCCTGGTCTCTGTTGGTTCTCGTCTGTCTTGGGCTGATTCTCTACCCTGGTCTCTGTTGGTTCTCGTCTGTCCTGGGCTGATTCTCTACCCTGGTCTCTGTTGGTTCTCGTCTGTCTTGGGCTGATTCTCTAACCTGGTCTCTGTTGGTTCTCGTCTTTCTTGGGCTGACTCTCTACGCTGGTCTCTGTTGGTTCTCGTCTGTCTTGGGCTGATTCTCTACCCTGGTCTCTGTTGGTTCTCGTCTGTCTTGGGCTGATTCTCTACCCTGGTCTCTGTTGGTTCTTGTCTGTCTTGGGCTGACTCTCTACCCTGGTCTCTGTTGGTTCTCGTCTGTCTTGGGCTGATTCTCTACCCTGGTCTCTGTTGGTTCTCGTCTGTCTTGGGCTGATTCTCTACCCTGGTCTCTGTTGGTTCTCATCTGTCTTGGGCTGATTCTCTACCCTGGTCTCTGTTGGTTCTCGTCTGTCTTGGGCTGACTCTCTACCCTGGGCTCTGTTGGTTCTCTGCTGTTCTCGTCTGTCTTGGGCTGACTCTCTACCCTGGTCTCTGCTGGTCTTGTCTGTCTTGGGCTGACTCTCTACCCTGGTCTCTGCTGGTCTCATCTGTCTTGGGCTGACTCTCTACCCTGGGCTCTGTTGGTTCTCGTCTGTCTTGGGCTGACTCTCTACCCTGGCCTCTGCTGTTCCCGTCTGTCTTGGGCTGACTCTATACCCTGGTCTCTGCTGGTCTCGTCTGTCTTGGGCTGACTCTCTACCCTGGGCTCTGTTGGTTCTCATCTGTCTTGGGCTGACTCTCTACCCTGGTCACTGCTCGTCTCGTCTGTCTTGGGCTGACTCTCTACCCTGGTCTCTGCTCGTCTCGTCTGTCTTGGGCTGACATTCTAAACTGCTCTCTGTTGGTTCTCTGCCTTTCCCGTCTGTCTTGGGCTGACTCTCTACCTTGGTCTCTGCTGGTCTAGTCTGTCTTGAGCTGACTCTCTACCCTGGTCTCTGTTGGTTCTCGTCTGTCTTGGGCTGATTCTCTACCCTGGTCTCTGTTGGTTCTCGTCTGTCTTGGGCTGATTCTCTACCCTGGTCTCTGTTGGTTCTTGTCTGTCTTGGGCTGACTCTCTACCCTGGTCTCTGTTGGTTCTCGTCTGTCTTGGGCTGATTCTCTACCCTGGTCTCTGTTGGTTCTCGTCTGTCTTGGGCTGATTCTCTACCCTGGTCTCTGTTGGTTCTCGTCTGTCTTGGGCTGATTCTCTACCCTGGTCTCTGTTGGTTCTCGTCTGTCTTGGGCTGACTCTCTACCCTGGTCTCTGTTGGTTCTCGTCTGTCTTGGGCTGATTCTCTACCCTGGTCTCTGTTGGTTCTCGTCTGTCTTGGGCTGATTCTCTACCCTGGTCTCTGTTGGTTCTCGTCTGTCTTGGGCTGATTCTCTACCCTGGTCTCTGTTGGTTCTCGTCTGTCTTGGGCTGATTCTCTACCCTGGTCTCTGTTGGTTCTCGTCTGTCTTGGGCTGACTCTCTAACCTGGTCTCTGTTGGTTCTCGTCTGTCTTGGGCTGACTCTCTACCCTGGTCTCTGCTGGTCTCGTCTGTCTTGGGCTGACTCTCTACCCTGGGCTCTGTTGGTTCTCTGCTGTTCTCGTCTGTCTTGGGCTGACTCTCTACCCTGGTCTCTGCTGGTCTCGTCTGTCTTGGGCTGACTCTCTACCCTGGTCTCTGCTGGTCTCGTCTGTCTTGGGCTGACTCTCTACCCTGGCCTCTGCTGTTCCCGTCTGTCTTGGGCTGACTCTCTACCCTGGTCTCTGCTGGTCTCGTCTGTCTTGGGCTGACTCTCTACCCTGGTCTCTGTTGGTTCTCATCTGTCTTGGGCTGACTCTCTACCCCGGTCTCTGCTCGTCTCGTCTGTCTTGGGCTGACTCTCTACCCTGGTCTCTGCTCGTCTCGTCTGTCTTGGGCTGACTCTCTACCCTGGTCTCTGTTGGTTCTCTGCTGTTCTCATCTGTCTTGGGCTGACTCTCTTACTTGGTCTCTGCTGTTCCTGTCTGTTTTGGGCTGACTCTCTACCCTGGTCTCTGCTGGTCTCTTCTGTCTTGGGATGATTCTCTACCCTGCTCTCTGTTGGTTGTCGTCTGTCTTGGGCTGATTCTCTACCCTGGTCTCTGTTGGTTCTCGTCTGTCTTGGGCTGATTCTCTACCCTGGTCTCTGTTGGTTCTCGTCTGTCTTGGGATGACTCTCTACCCTGGTCTCTGTTGGTTCTCTGCTGTTCTCATCTGTCTTGGGCTGACTCTCTTACTTGGTCTCTGCTGTTCCTGTCTGTCTTGGGCTGACTCTCTACCCTGGTCTCTGCTGGTCTCGTCTGTCTTGGGCTGACTCTCTACCCTGGGCTCTGTTGGTTCTCTGCTGTTCTCGTCTGTCTTGGGCTGACTCTCAACCCTGGTCTCTGCTGGTCTTGTCTGTCTTGGGCTGACTCTCTACCCTGGTCTCTGCTGGTCTCATCTGTCTTGGGCTGACTCTCTACCCTGGGCTCTGTTGGTTCTCGTCTGTCTTGGGCTGACTCTCTACCCTGGCCTCTGCTGTTCCCGTCTGTCTTGGGCTGACTCTATACCCTGGTCTCTGCTGGTCTCGTCTGTCTTGGGCTGACTCTCTACCCTGGGCTCTGTTGGTTCTCATCTGTCTTGGGCTGACTCTCTACCCTGGTCACTGCTCGTCTCGTCTGTCTTGGGCTGACTCTCTACCCTGGTCTCTGCTCGTCTCGTCTGTCTTGGGCTGACATTCTAAACTGCTCTCTGTTGGTTCTCTGCCTTTCCCGTCTGTCTTGGGCTGACTCTCTACCTTGGTCTCTGCTGGTCTAGTCTGTCTTGAGCTGACTCTCTACCCTGGTCTCTGTTGGTTCTCGTCTGTCTTGGGCTGATTCTCTACCCTGGTCTCTGTTGGTTCTCGTCTGTCTTGGGCTGATTCTCTACCCTGGTCTCTGTTGGTTCTTGTCTGTATTGGGCTGACTCTCTACCCTGGTCTCTGTTGGTTCTCGTCTGTCTTGGGCTGATTCTCTACCCTGGTCTCTGTTGGTTCTCGTCTGTCTTGGGCTGATTCTCTACCCTGGTCTCTGTTGGTTCTCGTCTGTCTTGGGCTGATTCTCTACCCTGGTCTCTGTTGGTTCTCGTCTGTCTTGGGCTGACTCTCTAACCTGGTCTCTGTTGGTTCTCGTCTGTCTTGGGCTGACTCTCTACCCTGGTCTCTGCTGGTCTCGTCTGTCTTGGGCTGACTCTCTACCCTGGGCTCTGTTGGTTCTCTGCTGTTCTCGTCTGTCTTGGGCTGACTCTCTACCCTGGTCTCTGCTGGTCTCGTCTGTCTTGGGCTGACTCTCTACCCTGGTCTCTGCTGGTCTCGTCTGTCTTGGGCTGACTCTACCCTGGCCTCTGCTGTTCCCGTCTGTCTTGGGCTGACTCTCTACCCTGGTCTCTGCTGGTCTCGTCTGTCTTGGGCTGACTCTCTACCCTGGTCTCTGTTGGTTCTCATCTGTCTTGGGCTGACTCTCTACCCTGGTCTCTGCTCGTCTCGTCTGTCTTGGGCTGACTCTCTACCCTGGTCTCTGCTCGTCTCGTCTGTCTTGGGCTGACTCTCTACCCTGGTCTCTGTTGGTTCTCTGCTGTTCTCATCTGTCTTGGGCTGACTCTCTTACTTGGTCTCTGCTGTTCCTGTCTGTTTTGGGCTGACTCTCTACCCTGGTCTCTGCTGGTCTCTTCTGTCTTGGGATGATTCTCTACCCTGCTCTCTGTTGGTTCTCGTCTGTCTTGGGCTGATTCTCTACCCTGGTCTCTGTTGGTTCTCGTCTGTCTTGGGCTGATTCTCTACCCTGGTCTCTGTTGGTTCTCGTCTGTCTTGGGATGACTCTCCACCCTGGTCTCTGTTGGTTCTCTGCTGTTCTCATCTGTCTTGGGCTGACTCTCTTACTTGGTCTCTGCTGTTCCTGTCTGTCTTGGGCTGACTCTCTACCCTGGTCTCTGCTGGTCTCGTCTGTCTTGGGCTGACTCTCTACCCTGGGCTCTGTTGGTTCTCTGCTGTTCTCGTCTGTCTTGGGCTGACTCTCAACCCTGGTCTCTGCTGGTCTTGTCTGTCTTGGGCTGACTCTCTACCCTGGTCTCTGCTGGTCTCATCTGTCTTGGGCTGACTCTCTACCCTGGGCTCTGTTGGTTCTCGTCTGTCTTGGGCTGACTCTCTACCCTGGCCTCTGCTGTTCCCGTCTGTCTTGGGCTGACTCTATACCCTGGTCTCTGCTGGTCTCGTCTGTCTTGGGCTGACTCTCTACCCTGGGCTCTGTTGGTTCTCATCTGTCTTGGGCTGACTCTCTACCCTGGTCTCTGCTCGTCTCGTCTGTCTTGGGCTGACTCTCTACCCTGGTCTCTGCTCGTCTCGTCTGTCTTGGGCTGACATTCTAAACTGGTCTCTGTTGGTTCTCTGCCTTTCCCGTCTGTCTTGGGCTGACTCTCTACCTTGGTCTCTGCTGGTCTAGTCTGTCTTGAGCTGACTCTCTACCCTGGTCTCTGTTGGTTCTCGTCTGTCTTGGGCTGATTCTCTACCCTGGTCTCTGTTGGTTCTCGTCTGTCTTGGGCTGATTCTCTACCCTGGTCTCTGTTGGTTCTCGTCTGTCTTGGGCTGACTCTCTACCCTGGTCTCTGTTGGTTCTCGTCTGTCTTGGGCTGATTCTCTACCCTGGTCTCTGTTGGTTCTCGTCTGTCTTGGGCTGATTCTCTACCCTGGTCTCTGTTGGTTCTCGTCTGTCTTGGGCTGATTCTCTACCCTGGTCTCTGTTGGTTCTCGTCTGTCTTGGGCTGAATCTCTACCCTGGTCTCTGTTGGTTCTCGTCTGTCTTGGGCTGATTCTCTACCCTGGTCTCTGTTGGTTCTCGTCTGTCCTGGGCTGATTCTCTACCCTGGTCTCTGTTGGTTCTCGTCTGTCTTGGGCTGATTCTCTACCCTGGTCTCTGTTGGTTCTCGTCTGTCTTGGGCTGATTCTCTACCCTGGTCTCTGTTGGTTCTCATTTGTCTTGGGCTGATTCTCTACCCTGGTCTCTGTTGGTTCTCGTCTGTCTTGGGCTGACTCTCTAACCTGGTCTCTGTTGGTTCTCGTCTGTCTTGGGCTGACTCTCTACCCTGGTCTCTGTTGGTTCTCGTCTGTCTTGGGCTGATTCTCTACCCTGGTCTCTGTTTGTTCTCGTCTGTCCTGAGCTGATTCTCTACCCTGGTCTCTGTTGGTTCTCGTCTGTCTTGGGCTGATTCTCTACCCTGGTCTCTGTTGGTTCTCGTCTGTCTTGGGCTGATTCTCTACCCTGGTCTCTGTTGGTTCTCGTCTGTCTTGGGCTGATTCTCTACCCTGGTCTCTGTTGGTTCTCGTCTGTCTTGGGCTGACTCTCTAACCTGGTCTCTGTTGGTTCTCGTCTGTCTTGGGCTGACTCTCTACCCTGGGCTCTGTTGGTTCTCTGCTGGTCTCGTCTGTCTTGGGCTGACTCTCTACCCTGGCCTCTGCTGTTCCCGTCTGTCTTGGGCTGACTCTCTACCCTGGTCTCTGCTGGTCTCGTCTGTCTTGGGCTGACTCTCTACCCTGGTCTCTGTTGGTTCTCATCTGTCTTGGGCTGACTCTCTACCCTGGTCTCTGCTCGTCTCGTCTGTCTTGGGCTGACTCTCTACCCTGGTCTCTGCTCGTCTCGTCTGTCTTGGGCTGACTCTCTACCCTGGTCTCTGTTGGTTCTCTGCTGTTCTCATCTGTCTTGGGCTGACTCTCTTACTTGGTCTCTGCTGTTCCTGTCTGTTTTGGGCTGACTCTCTACCCTGGTCTCTGCTGGTCTCTTCTGTCTTGGGATGATTCTCTACCCTGCTCTCTGTTGGTTCTCGTCTGTCTTGGGCTGATTCTCTACCCTGGTCTCTGTTGGTTCTCGTCTGTCTTGGGCTGATTCTCTACCCTGGTCTCTGTTGGTTCTCGTCTGTCTTGGGATGACTCTCTACCCTGGTCTCTGTTGGTTCTCTGCTTTTCTCATCTGTCTTGGGCTGACTCTCTTACTTGGTCTCTGCTGTTCCTGTCTGTCTTGGGCTGACTCTCTACCCTGGTCTCTGCTGGTCTCGTCTGTCTTGGGCTGACTCTCTACCCTGGTCTCTGTTGGTTCTCGTCTGTCTTGGGCTGATTCTCTACCCTGGTCTCTGTTGGTTCTCATCTGTCTTGGGCTGATTCTCTACCCTGGTCTCTGTTGGTTCTCGTCTGTCTTGGGCTGACTCTCTAACCTGGTCTCTGTTGGTTCTCGTGTGTCTTGGGCTGACTCTCTACCCTGGGCTCTGTTGGTTCTCTGCTGTTCTCGTCTGTCTTGGGCTGACTCTCTACCCTGGTCTCTGCTGGTCTTGTCTGTCTTGGGCTGACTCTCTACCCTGGTCTCTGCTGGTCTCATCTGTCTTGGGCTGACTCTCTACCCTGGGCTCTGTTGGTTCTCGTCTGTCTTGGGCTGACTCTCTACCCTGGCCTCTGCTGTTCCCTTCTGTCTTGGACTGACTCTATACCCTGGTCTCTGCTGGTCTCGTCTGTCTTGGGCTGACTCTCTACCCTGGGCTCTGTTGGTTCTCATCTGTCTTGGGCTGACTCTCTACCCTGGTCTCTGCTCGTCTCGTCTGTCTTGGGCTGACTCTCTACCCTGGTCTCTGCTCGTCTCGTCTGTCTTGGGCTGACATTCTAAACTGGTCTCTGTTGGTTCTCTGCCTTTCCCGTCTGTCTTGGGCTGACTCTCTACCTTGGTCTCTGCTGGTCTAGTCTGTCTTGAGCTGACTCTCTACCCTGGTCTCTGTTGGTTCTCGTCTGTCTTGGGCTGATTCTCTACCCTGGTCTCTGTTGGTTCTCGTCTGTCTTGGGCTGATTCTCTACCCTGGTCTCTGTTGGTTCTTGTCTGTCTTGGGCTGACTCTCTACCCTGGTCTCTGTTGGTTCTCGTCTGTCTTCGGCTGATTCTCTACCCTGGTCTCTGTTGGTTCTCGTCTGTCTTGGGCTGATTCTCTACCCTGGTCTCTGTTTGTTCTCGTCTGTCTTGGGCTGATTCTCTACCCTGGTCTCTGTTGGTTCTCGTCTGTCTTGGGCTGATTCTCTACCCTGGTCTCTGTTGGTTCTCGTCTGTCTTGGGCTGATTCTCTACCCTGGTCTCTGTTGGTTCTCATCTGTCTTGGGCTGATTCTCTACCCTGGTCTCTGTTGGTTCTCATCTGTCTTGGGCTGACTCTCTACCCTGGTCTCTGCTGGTCTCGTCTGTCTTGGGCTGACTCTCTACCCTGGGCTCTGTTGGTTCTCTGCTGTTCTCGTCTGTCTTGGGCTGATTCTCTACCCTGGTCTCTGTTGGTTCTCGTCTGTCCTGGGCTGATTCTCTACCCTGGTCTCTGTTGGTTCTCGTCTGTCTTGGGCTGATTCTCTACCCTGGTCTCTGTTGGTTCTCGTCTGTCTTGGGCTGATTCTCTACCCTGGTCTCTGTTGGTTCTCATCTGTCTTGGGCTGATTCTCTACCCTGGTCTCTGTTGGTTCTCGTCTGTCTTGGGCTGACTCTCTACCCTGGTCTCTGCTGGTCTCGTCTGTCTTGGGCTGACTCTCTACCCTGGGCTCTGTTGGTTCTCTGCTGTTCTCGTCTGTCTTGGGCTGACTCTCTACCCTGGTCTCTGCTGGTCTCGTCTGTCTTGGGCTGACTCTCTACCCTGGTCTCTGCTGGTCTCGTCTGTCTTGGGCTGACTCTCTACCCTGGCCTCTGCTGTTCCCGTCTGTCTTGGGCTGACTCTCTACCCTGGTCTCTGCTGGTCTCGTCTGTCTTGGGCTGACTCTCTACCCTGGTCTCTGTTGGTTCTCATCTGTCTTGGGCTGACTCTCTACCCTGGTCTCTGCTCGTCTCGTCTGTCTTGGGCTGACTCTCTACCCTGGTCTCTGCTCGTCTCGTCTGTCTTGGGCTGACTTTCTACCCTGGTCTCTGTTGGTTCTCTGCTGTTCTCATCTGTCTTGGGCAGACTCTATTACTTGGTCTATGCTGTTCCTGTCTGTCTTGGGCTGACTCTCTACCCTGGTCTCTGCTGGTCTCTTCTGTCTTGGGATGATTCTCTACCCTGCTCTCTGTTGGTTCTCGTCTGTCTTGGGCTGATTCTCTACCCTGGTCTCTGTTGGTTCTCGTCTGTCTTGGGCTGATTCTCTACCCTGGTCTCTGTTGGTTCTCGTCTGTCTTGGGCTGACTCTCTACCCTGGTCTCTGTTGGTTCTCTGCTGTTCTCATCTGTCTTGGGCTGACTCTCTTACTTGGTCTCTGCTGTTCCTGTCTGTCTTGGGCTGACTCTCTACCCTGGTCTCTGCTGGTCTCTTCTGTCTTGGGCTGACTCTCTACCCTGGTCTCTG
Organism: Oncorhynchus tshawytscha; assembly: GCF_018296145.1. Classification (NCBI taxonomy): domain Eukaryota; kingdom Metazoa; phylum Chordata; class Actinopteri; order Salmoniformes; family Salmonidae; genus Oncorhynchus; species Oncorhynchus tshawytscha. The sequence continues at coordinate 30,240,966 of NC_056430.1, read as the reverse complement.
TTGGTTCGTCTGTCTTGGGCTGACTCTCTACCCTGGTCTCTGTTGGTTCTCGTCTGTCTTGGGCTGATTCTCTACCCTGGTCTCTGTTGGTTCTCGTCTGTCTTGGGCTGATTCTCTACCCTGGTCTCTGTTGGTTCTTGTCTGTCTTGGGCTGACTCTCTACCCTGGTCTCTGTTGGTTCTCGTCTGTCTTGGGCTGATTCTCTACCCTGGTCTCTGTTGGTTCTTGTCTGTCTTGGGCTGATTCTCTACCCTGGTCTCTGTTGGTTCTCGTCTGTCTTGGGCTGATTCTCTACCCTGGTCTCTGTTGGTTCTCGTCTGTCTTGGGCTGACTCTCTACCCTGGTCTCTGTTGGTTCTCGTCTGTCTTGGGCTGATTCTCTACCCTGGTCTCTGTTGGTTCTCATCTGTCTTGGGCTGACTCTCTACCCTGGTCTCTGCTGGTCTCGTCTGTCTTGGGCTGACTCTCTACCCTGGCCTCTGCTGTTCCCGTCTGTCTTGGGCTGACTCTCTACCCTGGTCTCTGCTGGTCTCGTCTGTCTTGGGCTGACTCTCTACCCTGGTCTCTGTTGGTTCTCGTCTGTCTTGGGCTGATTCTCTACCCTGGTCTCTGTTGGTTCTCGTCTGTCCTGGGCTGATTCTCTACCCTGGTCTCTGTTGGTTCTCGTCTGTCTTGGGCTGATTCTCTACCCTGGTCTCTGTTGGTTCTCGTCTGTCTTGGGCTGATTCTCTACCCTGGTCTCTGTTGGTTCTCATCTGTCTTGGGCTGATTCTCTACCCTGGTCTCTGTTGGTTCTCGTCTGTCTTGGGCTGACTCTCTACCCTGGTCTCTGCTGGTCTCGTCTGTCTTGGGCTGACTCTCTACCCTGGGCTCTGTTGGTTCTCTGCTGTTCTCGTCTGTCTTGGGCTGACTCTCTACCCTGGTCTCTGCTGGTCTCGTCTGTCTTGGGCTGACTCTCTACCCTGGTCTCTGCTGGTCTCGTCTGTCTTGGGCTGACTCTCTACCCTGGCCTCTGCTGTTCCCGTCTGTCTTGGGCTGACTCTCTACCCTGGTCTCTGCTGGTCTCGTCTGTCTTGGGCTGACTCTCTACCCTGGTCTCTGTTGGTTCTCATCTGTCTTGGGCTGACTCTCTACCCTGGTCTCTGCTCGTCTCGTCTGTCTTGGGCTGACTCTCTACCCTGGTCTCTGCTCGTCTCGTCTGTCTTGGGCTGACTTTCTACCCTGGTCTCTGTTGGTTCTCTGCTGTTCTCATCTGTCTTGGGCTGACTCTATTACTTGGTCTATGCTGTTCCTGTCTGTCTTGGGCTGACTCTCTACCCTGGTCTCTGCTGGTCTCTTCTGTCTTGGGCTGACTCTCTACCCTGGTCTCTGTTGGTTCTCGTCTGTCTTGGGCTGACTCTCTACCCTGGTCTCTGTTGGTTCTCGTCTGTCTTGGGCTGATTCTCTACCCTGGTCTCTGTTGGTTCTTGTCTGTCTTGGGCTGACTCTCTACCCTGGGCTCTGTTGGTTCTCGTCTGTCTTGGGCTGATTCTCTACCCTGGTCTCTGTTGGTTCTCGTCTGTCTTGGGCTGATTCTCTACCCTGGTCTCTGTTGGTTCTCGTCTGTCTTGGGCTGATTCTCTACCCTGGTCTCTGTTGGTTCTCGTCTGTCTTGGGCTGACTCTCTACCCTGGTCTCTGTTGGTTCTCGTCTGTCTTGGGCTGATTCTCTACCCTGGTCTCTGTTGGTTCTTATCTGTCCTGGGCTATTTCTCTACCCTGGTCTCTGTTGGTTCTCGTCTGTCTTGGGCTGATTCTCTACCCTGGTATCTGTTGGTTCTCGTCTGTCCTGGGCTGATTCTCTACCCTGGTCTCTGTTGGTTCTCGTCTGTCTTGGGCTGATTCTCTACCCTGGTCTCTGTTGGTTCTCATCTGTCTTGGGCTGATTCTCTACCCTGGTCTCTGTTGGTTCTCGTCTGTCTTGGGCTGACTCTCTACCCCTGGTCTCTGTTGGTTCTCGTCTGTCTTGGGCTGACTCTCTAACCTGTTCTCTGTTGGTTCTCGTCTGTCTTGGGCTGACTCTCTACCCTGGTCTCTGCTGGTCTCATCTGTCTTGGGCTGACTCTCTACCCTGGGCTCTGTTGGTTCTCTGCTGTTCTCGTCTGTCTTGGGCTGACTCTCTACCCTGGTCTCTGCTGGTCTCGTCTGTCTTGGGCTGACTCTCTACCCTGGTCTCTGCTGGTCTCGTCTGTCTTGGGCTGACTCTCTACCCTGGGCTCTGTTGGTTATCGTCTGTCTTGGGCTAATTCTCTACCCTGGTCTCTGTTGTTCCACATACAGTAACACATCTATGGATGGGAGAGTTGAGTTCAGGCTTCCTGATACAGTGCTGAATCCCACATGAACTGTGAGCATCAGGGTTGCCTAATGCCTCTCCCTGTAAACACGTCCCATCTCACTAGTGTTGGGCGAAGATGTCATTAGAAGGAGAGTGGGAAATGTGTCAGGCTTTCAGGTGCAACATCTACAGTTGCCAGCCTGTATCATGTGTCATGTGTTAGACTGGCTGTGTGTGTTATTATAGGACACTAGCAGACCGACAGAATCATTTAAATACGCTTTGCTTTTCCAACTGTGGGTTCTGCACTTCAGACTAGCAACTCTTCTAACGCTGTTCTGCTGTAAATCTATCTCTGTATTCACACACACACGCGCACGCACACACACGCACACGCACACGCACACGCACACACACACACACACACACACACACACACACACACACACACACACACACACACACACACACACACACACACACACACACACACACACACACAGGGCTGAGCTGTCCCTCTCTGTACCACCTCATTACTGGGCTCCCTCCTGGTCAGCCTGACCCTGCTGGTTAACTCTAATTTCAGAACTGTGTGTGTGTGTATGTGTGTGTTTCCACGTATCTATGTGTGTGTGTGTGTGTGTGTGTGTGCACGCGATAGAGAACATTTGGGCATAATATGGACAAGGAGAGCTGTAAATATATCCCGAGTCGACGCAGGCAGCAGACACTGACAGTCATTCCCCAGGTCCCATTAGACGATGGTTCAGGTGTCCAGAGCACAGTGTGACGGCTGTTTGTTTTCTAATCTCATTATTTATTGTGACGGTTTCTTGGCCAAGGCCCAAATCTCACAGGCCCTTTTTAATTTATGTTAAGAGTAATTCTTGTTAGATAATGAACTTCAACATTGCTCAGTCCAGAAATAAGAACTTTCCCTGTCCTCACAGACATCCATCAGCATAGAAACAACTACTACTAACATCACGTTTCCATAACAACTGGGGAACGATAAAGTAGAGATGGAGGTATGGGGAAAGACAGCACAGGGAGGAGAGAGATGGTTACATCATCACTGGTCTCTACAGTGGACAGCTATAGAGAGATGGTTACTTCATCACTGGTGTCTACAGTGGACAACTATAGAGAGATGGATACATCATCACTGGTCTCTACAGTGGACAGCTATAGAGAGATGGATACATTCACTGGTCTCTACAGTGGACAACTATAGAGAGATGGATACATCATCACTGGTCTCTACAGTGGACAGCTATAGAGAGATGGTTACATCATCACTGGTCTCTACAGTGGACAGCTATAGAGAGATGGAGGTTACATCATCACTGGTCTCTACAGTGGACAGCTATAGAGAGATGGAGGTTACATCATCACTGGTCTCTACAGTGGACAGCTATAGAGAGATGGTTACATCATCACTGGTCTCTACAGTGGACAGCTATAGAGAGATGGTTACATCATCACTGGTCTCTACAGTGGACAGCTATAGAGAGATGGATACATCATCACTGGTCTCTACAGTGGACAGCTATAGAGAGATGGTTACATCATCACTGATCTCTACAGTGGACAGCTATAGAGAGATGGTTACATCATCACTGATCTCTACAGTGGACAGCTATAGAGAGATGGTTACATCATCCCTGGTCTCTACAGTGGACAGCTATAGAGAGATGGATACATCATCACTGGTCTCTACAGTGGACAGCTATAGAGAGATGGTTACATCATCACTGATCTCTACAGTGGACAGCTATAGATAGATGGTTACATCATCACTGGTCTCTACAGTGGACAGCTATAGAGAGATGGTTACATCATCACTGGTCTCTACAGTGGACAGCTATAGAGAGATGGTTACATCATCACTGGTCTCTAGAGTGGACAGCTATAGAGAGATGGATACATTCACTGGTCTCAACAGTGGACAGCTATAGAGAGATGGTTACATCATCACTGGTCTCTACAGTGGACAGCTATAGAGAGATGGTTACATCATCACTGGTCTCTACAGTGGACAGCTATAGAGAGATGGATACATCATCACTGGTCTCTACAGTGGACAGCTATAGAGAGATGGATACATCATCACTGGTCTCTACAGTGGACAGCTATAGAGAGATGGATACATTCACTGGTCTCTACAGTGGACAGATATAGAGAGATGGTTACATCATCACTGGTCTCTACAGTGGACAGCTATAGAGAGATGGATACATCATCACTGGTCTCTACAGTGGACAGCTATAGAGAGATGGTTACATCATCACTGGTCTCTACAGTGGACAGCTATAGAGAGATGGATACATTCACTGGTCTCTACAGTGGACAGCTATAGAGAGATGGATACATTCACTGGTCTCTACAGTGGACAGCTATAGAGAGATGGAGGTTACATCATCACTGGTCTCTACAGTGGACAGCTATAGAGAGATGGAGGTTACATCATCACTGGTCTCTACAGTGGACAGCTATAGAGAGATGGTTACATCATCACTGGTCTCTACAGTGGACAGCTATAGAGAGATGGAGGTTACATCATCACTGGTCTCTACAGTGGACAGCTATAGAGAGATGGAGGTTACATCATCACTGGTCTCTACAGTGGAAAGCTATAGAGAGATGGTTACATCATCACTGGTCTCTACAGTGGACAGCTATAGAGAGATGGATACATCATCACTTGTCTCTACAGTGGACAGCTATAGAGAGATGGTTACATCATCACTGGTCTCTACAGTGGACAGCTATAGAGAGATGGTTACATCATCACTGGTCTCTACAGTGGTCAGCTATAGAGAGATGGAGGTTACATCATCACTGGTCTCTACAGTGGACAGCTATAGAGAGATGGTTACATCATCACTGGTCTCTACAGTTGTCAGCTATAGAGAGATGGTTACATCATCACTGGTCTCTACAGTGGACAGCTATAGAGAGATGGAGGTTACATCATCACTGGTCTCTACAGTGGACAGCTATAGAGAGATGGATACATCATCACTGGTCTCTACAGTGGACAGCTATAGAGAGATGGATACATCATCACTTGTCTCTACAGTGGACAGCTATAGAGAGATGGTTACATCATCACTGGTCTCTACAGTGGACAGCTATAGAGAGATGGATACATCATCACTGGTCTCTACAGTGGACAGCTATAGAGAGATGGATACATCATCACTGGTCTCTACAGTGGACAGCTATAGAGAGATGGTTACATCATCACTGGTCTCTACAGTGGACAGCTATAGAGAGATGGTTACATCATCACTGGTCTCTACAGTGGACAGCTATAGAGAGATGGATACATCATCACTGGTCTCTACAGTGGACAGCTATAGAGAGATGGTTACATCATCACTGGTCTCTACAGTGGACAGCTATAGAGAGATGGATACATCATCACTGGTCTCTACAGTGGACAGCTATAGAGAGATGGATACATCATCACTGGTCTCTACAGTGGACAGCTATAGAGAGATGGATACATCATCACTGGTCTCTACAGTGGACAGATATAGAGAGATGGATACATTCACTGGTCTCTACAGTGGACAGATATAGAGAGATGGTTACATCATCACTGGTCTCTACAGTGGACAGCTATAGAGAGATGGTTACATAATCACTGGTCTCTACAGTGGACAGATATAGAGAGATGGTTACATCAATAGAGAGATGGATACATCATCACTGGTCTCTACAGTGGACAGCTATAGAGAGATGGTTACATCATCACTGGTCTCTACAGTGGACAGCTATAGAGAGATGGTTACATCATCACTGGTCTCTACAGTGGACAGCTATAGAGAGATGGTTACTTCATCACTGGTCTCTACAGTGGACAGCTAAAGAGAGATGGTTACATCATCACTGGTCTCTACAGTGGACAGCTATAGAGAGATGGAGGATACATCATCACTGGTCTCTACAGTGGACAGCTATAGAGAGATGGTTACTTCATCACTGGTCTCTACAGTGGACAGCTATAGAGAGATGGTTACATCATCCCTGGTCTCTACAGTGGACAGCTATAGAGAGATGGAGGTTACATCATCACTGGTCTCTACAGTGGACAGCTATAGAGAGATGGATACATCATCACTGGTCTCTACAGTGGACAGCTATAGAGAGATGGTTACATCATCACTGATCTCTACAGTGGACAGCTATAGAGAGATGGTTACATCATCACTGATCTCTACAGTGGACAGCTATAGAGAGATGGTTACATCATCCCTGGTCTCTACAGTGGACAGCTATAGAGAGATGGATACATCATCACTGGTCTCTACAGTGGACAGCTATAGAGAGATGGTTACATCATCACTGATCTCTACAGTGGACAGCTATAGAGAGATGGTTACATCATCACTGGTCTCTACAGTGGACAGCTATAGAGAGATGGTTACATCATCACTGGTCTCTACAGTGGACAGCTATAGAGAGATGGTTACATCATCACTGGTCTCTACAGTGGACAGCTATAGAGAGATGGATACATCATCACTGGTCTCTAGAGTGGACAGCTATAGAGAGATGGATACATTCACTGGTCTCAACAGTGGACAGCTATAGAGAGATGGTTACATCATCACTGGTCTCTACAGTGGACAGCTATAGAGAGATGGTTACATCATCACTGGTCTCTACAGTGGACAGCTATAGAGAGATGGATACATCATCACTGGTCTCTACAGTGGACAGCTATAGAGAGATGGATACATCATCACTGGTCTCTACAGTGGACAGCTATAGAGAGATGGATACATTCACTGGTCTCTACAGTGGACAGATATAGAGAGATGGTTACATCATCACTGGTCTCTACAGTGGACAGCTATAGAGAGATGGATACATCATCACTGGTCTCTACAGTGGACAGCTATAGAGAGATGGTTACATCATCACTGGTCTCTACAGTGGACAGCTATAGAGAGATGGATACATTCACTGGTCTCTACAGTGGGCAGCTATAGAGAGATGGATACATTCACTGGTCTCTACAGTGGACAGCTATAGAGAGATGGAGGTTACATCATCACTGGTCTCTACAGTGGACAGCTATAGAGAGATGGTTACATCATCACTGGTCTCTACAGTGGACAGCTATAGAGAGATGGAGGTTACATCATCACTGGTCTCTACAGTGGACAGCTATAGAGAGATGGAGGTTACATCATCACTGGTCTCTACAGTGGACAGCTATAGAGAGATGGTTACATCATCACTGGTCTCTACAGTGGACAGCTATAGAGAGATGGATACATCATCACTGGTCTCTACAGTGGACAGCTATAGAGAGATGGATACATCATCACTTGTCTCTACAGTGGACAGCTATAGAGAGATGGTTACATCATCACTGGTCTCTACAGTGGACAGCTATAGAGAGATGGATACATCATCACTGGTCTCTACAGTGGACAGCTATAGAGAGATGGAGGTTACATCATCACTGGTCTCTACAGTGGACAGCTATAGAGAGATGGTTACATCATCACTGGTCTCTACAGTGGTCAGCTATAGAGAGATGGAGGTTACATCATCACTGGTCTCTACAGTGGACAGCTATAGAGAGATGGATACATCATCACTGGTCTCTACAGTGGACAGCTATAGAGAGATGGATACATCATCACTGGTCTCTACAGTGGACAGCTATAGAGAGATGGATACATCATCACTGGTCTCTACAGTGGACAGCTATAGAGAGATGGAGGTTACATCATCACTGGTCTCTACAGTGGACAGCTATAGAGAGATGGAGGTTACATCATCACTGGTCTCTACAGTGGACAGCTATAGAGAGATGGTTACATCATCACTGGTCTCTACAGTGGTCAGCTATAGAGAGATGGAGGTTACATCATCACTGGTCTCTACAGTGGACAGCTATAGAGAGATGGATACATCATCACTGGTCTCTACAGTGGACAGCTATAGAGAGATGGATACATCATCACTTGGTCTCAGTGGACAGCAGTGGGTCTCTACAGCTATAGAGAGATGGTTACATCATCACTGGTCTCTACAGTGGACAGCTATAGAGAGATGGATACATCATCACTGGTCTCTACAGTGGACAGCTATAGAGAGATGGATACATCATCACTGGTCTCTACAGTGGACAGCTATAGAGAGATGGTTACATCATCACTGGTCTCTACAGTGGACAGCTATAGAGAGATGGATACATCATCACTGGTCTCTACAGTGGACAGCTATAGAGAGATGGATACATCATCACTGGTCTCTACAGTGGACAGCTATAGAGAGATGGATACATCATCACTGGTCTCTACAGTGGACAGCTATAGAGAGATGGATACATCATCACTTGTCTCTACAGTGGACAGCTATAGAGAGATGGTTACATCATCACTGGTCTCTACAGTGGACAGCTATAGAGAGATGGATACATCATCACTGGTCTCTACAGTGGACAGATATAGAGAGATGGATACATTCACTGGTCTCTACAGTGGACAGATATAGAGAGATGGTTACATCATCACTGGTCTCTACAGTGGACAGCTATAGAGAGATGGAGGTTACATCATCACTGGTCTCTACAGTGGAAAGCTATAGAGAGATGGAGGTTACATAATCACTGGTCTCTACAGTGGACAGATATAGAGAGATGGAGGTTACATAATCACTGGTCTCTACAGTGGACAGCTATAGAGAGATGGAGGTTACATAATCACTGGTCTCTACAGTGGACAGCTATAGAGAGATGGAGGTTACATAATCACTGGTCTCTACAGTGGACAGATATAGAGAGATGGATACATCATCACTGGAGTGGATGGATGGTTACATCATACATCATCACTGGTCTCTACAGTGGACAGCTATAGAGAGATGGTTACATCATCACTGGTCTCTACAGTGGACAGCTATAGAGAGAGATGGATACATCATCACTGGTCTCTACAGTGGACAGCTATAGAGAGATGGTTACATCATCACTGGTCTCTACAGTGGACAGCTATAGAGAGATGGTTACATCATCACTGGTCTCTACAGTGGACAGCTATAGAGAGATGGTTACATCATCACTGGTCTCTACAGTGGACAGCTATAGAGAGATGGTTACATCATCACTGGTCTCTACAGTGGACAGCTATAGAGAGATGGATACATCATCACTGGTCTACAGTGGACAGCTATAGAGAGATGGATACATCATCACTGGTCTCTAGAGTGGACAGCTATGGATGGATACATCATCACTGGTCTCTACAGTGGACAGCTATAGAGAGATGGTTACATCATCACTGGTCTCTACAGTGGACAGCTATAGAGATGGATACATCATCACTGGTCTCTACAGTGGACAGCTATAGAGAGATGGTTACATCATCACTGGTCTCTACAGTGGACAGCTATAGAGAGATGGTTACATCATCACTGGTCTCTACAGTGGACAGCTATAGAGAGATGGTTACATCATCACTGGTCTCTACAGTGGACAGCTACATCAGTGGACAGCTATAGAGAGATGGTTACATCATCACTGGTCTCATACAGTGGACAGCTATAGAGAGATGGTTACATCATCACTGGTCTCTACAGTGGACAGCTATAGAGAGATGGTTACATCATCACTGGTCTCTACAGTGGACAGCTATAGAGAGATGGTTACATCATCACTGGTCTCAGTACAGTGGACAGCTATAGAGAGATGGTTACATCATCACTGGTCTCTACAGTGGACAGCTATAGAGAGATGGATACATCATCACTGGTCTCTACAGTGGACAGCTATAGAGAGATGGTTACATCATCACTGGTCTCTACAGTGGACAGCTATAGAGAGATGGTTACATCATCACTGGTCTCTACAGTGGACAGCTATAGAGAGATGGATACATCATCACTGGTCTCTACAGTGGACAGCTATAGAGAGATGGTTACATCATCACTGGTCTCTACAGTGGACAGCTATAGAGAGATGGTTACATCATCACTGGTCTCTACAGTGGACAGCTATAGAGAGATGGTTACATCATCACTGGTCTCTACAGTGGACATACATCATCACTGGTCTCTACAGTGGACAGCTATAGAGAGATGGAGGATACATCATCACTGGTCTCTAGAGTGGACAGCTATAGAGAGATGGATACATCATCACTGGTCTCTACAGTGGACAGCTATAGAGAGATGGTTACATCATCTCTGGTCTCTACAGTGGACAGCTATAGAGAGATGGTTACATCATCACTGGTCTCTACAGTGGACAGCTATAGAGAGATGGTTACATCATCACTGGTCTCTACAGTGGTCAGCTATAGAGAGATGGATACATCATCACTGGTCTCTACAGTGGACAGCTATAGAGAGATGGATACATCATCACTGGTCTCTACAGTGGACAGCTATAGAGAGATGGTTACATCATCACTGGTCTCTACAGTGGACAGCTATAGAGAGATGGTTACATCATCACTGGTCTCTACAGTGGACAGCTATAGAGAGATGGATACATCTTGTAATAGAGATACATATATATTAAATACTACTTTCATCATTTCTAACGATATTGTTGTTTACTGTTGAAGGAATATGTCACCTGTAAAAGGGATGTACGGACCATTTCATATGTCTGTCTACTATACAAATGTGAGATATATCTTCTATCTTGGGCTCTGAGGTCTTCCTGGTCAGGTCACCTCTGCCACTAGGCATGTAGGCATGTAACCAGGGTGTTGGAGGTCAACAAGTGCAACCTGACCTTGGTATTAGTCTTGCTAGCATGGAATGGTGGGGGGACTGTGTCCAACTCACTGTGATGGATTCTAAACCCGGCCGGCCATAGAGTGAAATAACTCTGGTCTGTTTGTTAGGGAGGGATTTCTGACCAACCTGATATAATAATTGTCCTCTGCTGGGGTATCTATCTATCTCTAGGACTTAGTGACTGAGGTGATCTGCTGGGGTATCTATCTATCTCTAGGACAGAGACTGAGGTGATCTGCTGGGGTATCTATCTATCTCTAGGACTTAGTGACAGGTGATCTGCTAGGGTATCTATCTATCTCTAGGACAGTGACAGATGATCTGCTGGGGTATCTATCTATCTCTAGGACAGTGACTGAGGTGATCTGCTGGGGGTCCTCCTCCAAAGCCATCACACACATCTTCTCTACGACTGGGGGACACAGAAAGGTTTCCCAGACATGTGCTTAAACACACACACACAGACCTCCATGTTGAGTGGTTCATTCATAAAGTGGTCCTTGGGGAGACAAGGACCTAAGCCTAAAAAAGGAGGATTTATGGTGTGTGATCTAACACTGGGCCTGTCTCCCTCTAGGCCTGTCTCCCTCTAGGCCTGTCTCCCTCTAGACCTGTCTCCCTCTAGACCTGTCTCCCTCTAGGCCTGTCTCCCTCTAGACCTGTCTCCCTCTAGGACCTGTCTCCCTCTAGACCTGTCTCCCTCTAGACCTGTCTCCCTCTAACCTGTCTCCTCTAGACCTGTCTCCCTCTAGCCTGTCTCCCTCTAGACCTGTCTCCCTCTAGGCCTGTCTCCCTCTAGACCTGTCTCCCTCTAGACCTGTCTCCCTCTAGACCTGTCTCCCTCTAGACCTGTCTCCCTCTAGACCTGTCTCCCTCCTGTCTCCCTCTAGGCCTGTCTCCCTCTAGGCCTGTCTCCCTCTAGACCTGTCTCCTCTAGACCTGTCTCCCTCTAGACCTGTCTCCTCTAGACCTGTCTCCCTCTAGACCTGTCTCCCTCTAGACCTGTCTCCCTCTAGACCTGTCTCCCTCTAGACCTGTCTCCCTCTAGACCTGTCTCCCTCTAGGCCTGTCTCCCTCTAGACCTGTCTCCCTCTAGACCTGTCTCCCTCTAGGCCTGTCTCCCCCTGTCTCTAGACCTGTCTCCCTCTAGACCTGTCTCCCTCTAGACCTGTCTCCCTCTAGGCCTGTCTCCCTCTAGACCTGTCTCCCTCTAGGCCTGTCTCCCTCTAGGCCTGTCTCCCTCTAGGCCTGTCTCCCTCTAGACCTGTCTCCCTCTAGGCCTGTCTCCCCTCTAGACCTGTCTCCCCTGTCTCCCTCTAGACCTGTCTCCCTCTAGACCTGTCTCCCTCTAGACCTGTAGGCCTCCCTCTAGGCCTGTCTCCCTCTAGGCCTGTCTCCCTCTAGACCTGTCTCCCTCTAGACCTGTCTCCCTCTAGACCTGTCTCCCTCTAGACCTGTCTCCCTCTAGGCCTGTCTCCCTCTAGGCCTGTCTCCCTCTAGACCTGTCTCCCTCTAGACCTGTCTCCCTCTAGACCTGTCTCCCTCTAGACCTGTCTCCCTCTAGACCTGTCTCCCTCTAGACCTGTCTCCCTCTAGACCTGTCTCCCTCTAGGCCTGTCTCCTCTAGACCTGTCTCCCTCTAGACCTGTCTCCCTCTAGACCTGTCTCCCTCTAGACCTGTCTCCCTCTAGACCTGTCTCCCTCTAGACCTGTCTCCCTCTAGACCTGTCTCCCTCTAGACCTGTCTCCCTCTAGACCTGTCTCCCTCTAGGCCTGTCTCCCTCTAGGCCTGTCTCCCTCTAGACCTGTCTCCCTCTAGACCTGTCTCCCTCTAGGCCTGTCTCCCTCTAGGACCTGTCTCCCTCTAGGCCTGTCTAGGCCCTCTAGGCCTGTCTCCCTCTAGACCTGTCTCCCTCTAGGCCTGTCTCCCTCTAGGCCTGTCTCCCTCTAGACCTGTCTCCCTCTAGACCTGTCTCCCTCTAGGCCTGTCTCCCTCTAGGCCTGTCTAGACCTGTCTCCCTCTAGGCCTGTCTCCCCCTAGACCTGTCTCCCTCTAGACTTGTCTCCCTCTAGACATGTCTCCCTCTAGGCCTGTCTCCCTCTAGGCCTGTCTCCCTCTAGACCTGTCTCACTCTAGATCTGTCTCGCTCTCTGCCTGTCTCGCTCTCTGCCTGTCTCGCTCTCTGCCTGTCTCGCTCTCTGCCTGTCACGCTCTCTGCCTGTCTCGCGTTCTGCCTGTTTCGCGCTCTGCCTGTCTTGCGCTCTGCCTGTCTTGCGCTCTGCCTGTCTTGCGCTCTGCCTGTCTCGCGCTCTGCCTGTCTCGCGCTCTGCCTGTCTCGCGCTCTGCCTGTCTCGCGCTCTGCCTGTCTCGCGCTCTGCCTGTCTCGCGCTCTGCCTGTTTCAGTCTCTGCCTGTTTCAGTCTCTGCCTGTTTCAGTCTCTGCCTGTTTAAGTCTCTGCCTGTTTCAGTCTCTGCCTGTTTCAGTCTCTGCCTGTTTCAGTCTCTGCCTGTTTCAGTCTCTGCCTGTTTAAGTCTCTGCCTGTTTCAGTCTCTGCCTGTTTCAGTCTCTGCCTGTTTCAGTCTCGCCTAAGTATGAACTGTGAAAGTGCCTGCTGTGTGTAGTAGTGTAGTTCTGAACTGTTTGTGACCAATATGGAGCCCAGATTGGTGTATGTCACCGTCTTAAGTTAGAAGTGCCTCCTCGGTGTGTCTTCTGCAGTTTACCAGCCTTGTCCACACTTAGGAGGAGTCTGCATTTCACACATTAACACCCTCTCCATCACCTGCAAACGCCTGGTCCCTGACAAACACACACACACACCACCAACAACAACAACAACCACACCTTGTTAGTACAATGGAGCAATGTTTAGAGAGTCCACACTCTAAATTACCTCACAGTGTGTGTGTGTGTGTGTGTGTGTGTGTGTGTGTGTGTGTGTGTGTGTGTGTGTGTGTGTGTGTGTGTGTGTGTGTGTGTGTGTGTGTGTGTGTGTGTGTGTGTGTGTGTGTGTGTGTGTGTGTGC